>NC_060120.1:259681874-259984904 GCF_021461395.2 Schistocerca americana
TCCTTGGCATTGCAGAAATCTTAGTTCGATGCTATGTAACATCAGAAACCAAAATTTATACTGAAATTTATGAGGATCATTGTGTAAGTAAAATTACATCTCTGTCTTTAACGTTGAATGACATAGTGGCATGTGTGAATGATGGACAGTGGTGGCTTGCAGAGGTTGAAACAAGTTTGGAAAGCAATGATGATTTTGTGCATTTTTACAACCCTGCTGGCCCAAGAACATCATTCAAGAAATCAACTAGTGACAAAGTTTGGATACCAATGAAAAATGTTTTGAAGAAACTTTTAGTGCTTGAACTTACCACAGCAACTGGGAGGTCTTATTCTATATCACAGAAGCTGTCTGAAGAAAGAAGTGTTATTAACATTCACCACCAGGTTTAGGAACAGTTGCATCTCGAAGGATGTTAATTGAAAATATTTAAGTATGTCAGAATAATATAAATGTTAAGTTCAGTGATGTTTCCACTTTTTGTTTATAATTCAGTACCTTACTTCAATAATAACTGATTATATCCCACCAATACCACACATGAATAGGCAACAGCCGTAAGATCAGACGTAGAGTAATGTGAATTATCTCCTCATTTTCAAAAATTCATATCTTCGTTCAGAGTCAGATATCAATGTTGAAGTTTTTACAGTATGTTATCATATATGTGTACAACCTGAGCAAAAATCATATTTATATATTCAGTCCCACCTGAGATAACTAACCCCAAACTTTACAAAAAATGAAAATTTTCAAATTACAAAAATTCATAAAAAATTAAGGAAGCAATTGTAAGTGTTCTTGCTCTATATGAGGCTAGTAGTGTATGATATCTAACTATAGGAAAAAAATAGACACTCATAAATCACTCCTTGTTTGTTATTTTTTGGGCCTAAAAAGTGGATTTTTAAAGATTTGGACACCAAACTTGGGAGGTAATTTGCCTGGTTATTTTTGAATTTAGGGTATTTTGTGTAATAGACAATTTCGTAGAGGACACTTTTCTAAAAACAATCATGCCAATTGTAATGTTGTAACTTAACCCAGTGGAGAGATATTCATGTCTCCAGACTGAAAAATCATTGCGCACCTACAAATAAAAATGCCTGCCATTCAGTAAAAGTGAGAGATAAATTATTTTAAAAAACTGTTTTGAACTTCTTAAATACAGGGCAATCACATACAAAAAAATTAAAATATTTAAAAATGGTCAAGCAACCATCACTGGACCACTTCATATGGATTGACCCAGTACTGCTTTTTTACGACAATGCAGGTCCTACATATTGTTTTCATATTACTTTCCTCAATGTGGTAATAAATAAAAACATAGCTCGTAAAACAAAGTAAATTGCAGTCCAAAAATTTAACTAAAAGAAATTCAAACTATAGAAATCTGGTTGGTTGGTTGGTTTGGGGAAGGGGACCAAACAGCGAGGTCATCAGTCCCGTTGGATTAGGGAAAGATGTCAGCTGTGCCCTTTCAAAAGAACCATTCTGGCATTTGCTTCAAATGATTTAGAGAAATCATGGAAAACCTAAATCAGGATGGCCAGATGTGGGTTTGAACTGTCATCCTGCCGAATGCAAGTCCAGGGTGCTAACCGTTGCAACACCTCGCTCAGTACGGAAGTCTAGAAGAAGTACTTATATTAACTGGATTTATATACAGAATTATAAAGACAATGAGCGCAAAGATTTAAAGATTTGTATGTAGAAATATTTATTTCATCTGCTAATGGGCAAGAAGAAAAGAGTGACAAATGCATAAAAAAGTGAAGTCACCCATTATCTCATTCCTGAGAAACATAGTACAGAAAGTTAGGGCAAAATGTAAATAATTTAGGAGTAAAGATGCCATTCATCAAGTAATAGATCGACAAAGGATTTATTCCAAAAGCTAACAAGTTCTCTCTTTTTAATGTGCTTGTCCATAACTCAACATTTCTTCTATTTGCTGAGTGGAATGAGCTACTGGGTGACTACACTATTTTATGCATTTTTCACTTTTTTCTTCTCGAAGCAAACCTGTAAAGAAAGAGGGCACCATCAACTTTTATCAGGTTGTAACATACAAGCATACTAGAACAATGTGTGGTGTTCAAGTTTTTCTCAATGCAAGGGATAGACAACAACAAAGGTGTTTGACTTGTTGCACTTACGGTAAGCATCTTCACTAAATTTATACTTTTCTACAATTCAGGTGCCACAGCAGTTAAAACAGAATGTAAAGTCATTAATTGGTCAACATTTGGTCCATTAGTCCTAATAAAGAAATGCACAACATTGCAAAGGACGCAGAACACTGGCCAATGTCAAAATATAGATGTTCAAGCCATCCCACCATGTCCTCATACCAACAGGCATAATTTTGCTGTATGAGCAAATAGCACTGGACGCTCTAGTATCAGTTTCATCCCATCCCAACAATCCACTGCAAACATTAACAATCTGTTGAGGTAGACACCATTATCTCATGGAGTGGTGCAGCACTATAGTTTTATTTGACGCCAAAAATGGGATTGTGTAATTTCCACCAATTGTTGTTCATTCTGACTTCCCAATGACTGCTTTAGGAAAACTTAGGGATGGTTGTCACCAGTTCAAGTACTTCAAGATTCTGAACTTAAATAAGTTTATAGCTCAAAACAGCAAATTATGTCTAGAGGATCTCTCTCTCAGGTGGTGACGAATTTCGACTATGAAATGCAAAAACTGTGGCATTTAAGATCATGATAATTTAGCACAACACGCACACACTTCCTTGGTTAGCATGGCCTGCAGTCTCACTGGAAGTGGATTATTCTCCCTTAACTATGAATTAAGATGGGTTCTATGTTTGAGCAGTAGAAGTGTATTAGGAATATACTGCGATACTTGGTGAAATAACATAAAATCAAGTGCAAACACACGATGCTCTAAAAAGAGTCCTCACTGGAAATCTTGTACTTACACATTCCGCAATAATTTTTTTTTAAAATTCTTGTTGGTTCTCATGTGCTGTTTGGGATGTTTTCCACATACACCTTTATATTGTTTTATATTTTTCTCGTTACACCATGAGTACCACTAATTATTTCATTATCTGCTCTGATTGAGGTACAAATGATTCTGCAGCAAAAGATTCTCAAGAACTTGCTATTGATCCATACACCCAAGGACAAAACTGCACTCTTCAAACAAACGTGTTAGTGTCTTCTCCCCCCATTTTGTACCAGCCTCATGCATATTTCACATATGCTCACCTCTCTGTAAGAAACATATTTTACTCCTACTTTCTTCTTCATTTTCCCCTTTTATTGGAGCTTTCAATGTTTTTTAATTTGTTATATGCCCCCCCCCCTCACAAAAAATATTAAGTACTTTTCTGTATTTTTTTTTTTTACCTGTTTGTTATCTGCAAGTACACACTGTTTTGAGTGCCTGGTTTGTTAACTTTTCCACTCTGTAAGAGCATTTCATTCACTGGTAATTTATTGTCAAGCATGCTACAATCTGAGTGTAGTTTTATTCCCCCAAATAGTTTGCATGAACTTTAATGTAATACTGCCTTGGGCTAGAAATGAGTAAAAGGCAATAAAACAAAGATGTTACCTAAGTGTCATAAGGTGCACTTTTCTATAGTGTTTTGGCATATATTTGGAATTTCCTGGTTGATGGAGCCAACACAAACAAATACTCCACATCTCGTTTTACACATTACCTATTATCATTACCATTGGAAAATATCTGTGTTTCTCATTGCAAACTAAATAATTAAAAAATGAAATTTCATGTTCTTCTTCAAAAGAGCTGTCTCATATCAGTTTAATGGCATATTCTGTTCAGTGATGTGTGTTCACCAAGACAATAAAACACAAAAAAATAACCAGTACTCCAAGAGGGACTGAGTACTGTTACCATATGACGGTACAGACAGAACAGCACCTGTTGGCACACAAGGGAGTGGGGTGCAGGTATGGGAAGGAAGCTGTGGCAAACACATATTCATTAATCTTTAAATGCTTGTTGTTACTAACTGTATTACAAACTAATTGAGGACAAGCCATATTAATAACATGTCGAACACAAAACTTCCTGGCAGATTGAAACTGTGTGCCGGACCAAGACTCGAACTCGGGACCTTTGCCTTTCGCGGGCAAGTGCTCTACCTACATCTCATTCCGGATGTCGAATACAGTTCAACACATTTTGCAGATCAGTGAGTTCCAATTTCCATGTCCCTTTACTATGCTTTGTGATTTAAAAATAAAGCCAACCAGCTAGCGAGTCCTTAAGCACTTGTACTAGTGATATACATCTGCTCGTCACATCTGCCATGCTGAATTTGCTCCATCTCACATGCTGGATGGCACCACACTGTCCAATTGTTATTGCCTTTCCATGTTTACAGTACTGGCTATTCTTCGGCTTTCACTCCGTCTTTTAAGACATACCTTTTTACCCATTGTTGCACCAAATTAAACCTCGCTCACTATCAGATGTACACATCATGGATCATCTTTTTTTTAAAGGAAAGAGAAGAAAGAATAGCCTGTGGTAAGAAAAAAAAGGCAAAATTTTCTGCTGACATTGGGTTTCCCATGAAACACATGATTAGCAGTTTTTGTTTGGGGTGACTCCATTACCACATAGCAAGAACTTGCTAAAACACAGGAGAGAAAGTGTCTGATAACTCGAGAAACACACAGTAAAAAAACATATGTTACAAGAGAAATTTATTTCGAAGTGAGAGTAAGAAAATCAGTTCGCTAACTTATTACAGTACTAGCATAACTTATAGTAAGCATGGTACATCTGCTCACTTTGCTGGGAAAGTTACAGGTTATGCAGTATAAAATTCCTCAATATTGTAAAGTGGAACTTGATAGCCAAATAGTTTCTTCTGTATTTCTTTTTTTCCTTCTCAGGGAATGTTGCAGGGGTATTGTCTACCTCTGCACTGTTTAAAACTTATCGTATTTTGTGAGTGAATATTTATCTTTGTCTTCCACATATGAATGACAAAAATATAAATTGATAAAAAAATGTTAACAGTAAGAAACATAGGAAGTGAGGTGGAATTCTAAATGGAATTTTAATAATTAATTTTAATTACAATTAACACCAACTTTGAGCTGAAGATAGGAGCAAACAGCCAACCCTCTGGAGATGCTGGAAGCTGAAAATTTGTTTCTACCATTTCTTCAATGGCATTATTCTGACATTTTAACCAAGGTACACCAACACATCAGAGGCTCTAACCGATTCCAACACTGGTGACGATGGATGAAGTCCGAGCCATTGCTGTCGTCTAGAAGGTAACTGCTGGCCTCAGCATCACCGACCTACAATGAACCTACCTTGAAACACTGTTCAAGTTCATGCGGATAGCACCATCAGAAAATTCTGAGCCATCACACTTTAACAAGTGAAGAAAGAACAAATGCTGATTGCTAACTGAGAAATAGTACAACTATAACTGTCACTTTATGTAATTAGTTGAAAGAGCAATTTGCCACACAAAGGGCCAATTTAATGTGCTTTAGTGATGTAACTTTTTGTCTGTTTTGTTCACAAAACATTTAAATACAGGGTCAGTTTCACATAAAAGTTGTACTGAAATTTTAAGTGTTTTACATACACCGTTTTCAAGTGTGGAATACAAATAATGGAATGAGTAAACAACCACTCTATAGTGGACAATGGGGAATGGTTAATGTGCAAATAAACAAGAACTTCGACATTCATAAGATGAACAATTAACTTAAAAAGTCCTTTTTTATTTGCTTATGCTCTGCTCGACATGTCCACTATATGGTGAATTATCATTTTCACTCTTTCCATTCTCAGTATGTAATGTATTAGACAAAACTGACAAGCTATAACATTTATTTTACACAATACTACCACAGGTGCATCAGGACAGGATGACTATCTTAATTTAAAATGAATTTCATTCATTAATAGTTTCATTTCATGTAGTTTTTTTATTTAAACTCAGATGTATAGCAACTTTTAAATTAAAACAATCAACACTACAGCAAGCAACATCTGTGTAAAATATTAAAACATCTTTAAAAAATTTTAATATACAATTGTATGAATCTTAGATCAAATTCTGGCACACAGAATGGAGGACAAAGTTAAATTTCAAAGTTATCAATATCAATAATATTCTATCTGTGTACTAATGCATGTGAGGTATGTTTTAAAGTGGAGCATCGAGACACATTTTACACTGAAATATTGAGTTTGACTCATTTTTTTGTTTCTATGGTGATAAGCAGATTCCATCTGAATTTAGTCTTTTACAAAATATGTGAATCTTTACTCAAATCCAAATATGTTCTGCTAAACTTTATAAGTTTAACTTACCGTGCAAAAAGTAACAGGAAAATTAAAGTTACTTATTCTGTCTTATTGACACCTATGCTTCCAGGTTCAAGCAGATATTCATCAGAGTTGGGGAGAGTCTTTTCCACTGCCTGCAAGAGAAACTAGTATTATACTCCTGAGCGAGAAGGGGGGAGTGGAAAGTTTGTATTTCTGACTCAAAATCAAAAAATTATGTTAACTGAAGAAATATGTACTCCGTATCATGTAAGCCCTAAGATTCCTCATACAACATTTGCTTATGTAAATTAATACTCTCGCTAATCTGACCATCAGTAGTCTGGCCCACATCCAGCCTCTAGACAATCGGAAAGGCAAATACCAAAATGAATTCTCAAGTGCAACAATGTTGTCAGTTAATCACAATGTTAGACAATGCTTTACATGTTTGAAATTGTGGCTTTCTTTATAGTTCAGTATCACTATTTCTAAAAGGAAACACTTCATGCTAGACCTCAAGCAGAAAATCTAAACAGATACAAGTTTAACTGGAGTTCTTTACAGAAAGCCAATGCTGCCGAGTATAATGTTGGGTGAGCAACTATTTATAGCCAAACTTTTAATCAAAAGTGTACAGGAACATTACGATTAAAGTGATGATGATGATGAAGCTACACGAGGAGAGAACTTGACGATATCTCACACTGCTGGCGCTGAAGCCGCACACATCCTCCTGGAATACGTTATGCAACAATCGGAAAAATGCAGTACCAATGTAATGCCTACTGCCTACTGCCTACTGCCATTGCATATCATTACTGCGAAAACTAAAAATTTTGGACATTTTTCATAGTGAGCAATACTACTGTATATGTACACACTCAAAGATAAATTTTCATGAAAATCAATGCATCTTAGGATTTAATACAGTATAATCTGATGCGTTTACACTGAATGTAAGACACTTATAACCTGGCACTTCCACTAAACTGGCACATATATGTACAAGGAATCTGCGGATTAGCAGAAGTCTAGCGTATTAAAATATGTTATAAGGACATACAAAAGTTTTCACTGGACCACAGAAATCTTCCTTTCACAGAACCTGTACTGTATAAGGGATTTCTATAATTCTGTAGTGCTTTCATTAGAAATCCTGGAAACATATAATGTACTGTCCCATTCTTTCTATACACTGGCCAAATCAGATCATGTGACAAAAACTTTCCTTTGTTGTTTCCTGTTTTTTTCCATTACTCTTGTCTTCACTTGTTGCCTTTCCCTTTCTTCCCCAGATTTCTTATCTTTTTGCCTTGAAAGCTTTCTAAATTTTACATTTTATCCTTACAATAGTTTATGTTATTTCCAATTCTTCGATACTTTTCTTTCTAGTTCTTTCCTTGTTTCTGTAACCAATAGTATCGTTGACTTATTTTTCCAGAAACACAAGAATTTTTGTGTTTTTTATCTGTTCCACTCATTCAATAGGGATGTCTAAAGATTAAAATATACTTTGCCATTGTGATATTTTCTGCATATCTTGGTAAAGCTTCTCATTACTTCTCATTTTCCAGTTACCATTGTTCATACTGCATAAATTATTTTTATAGTAACCTATCATTCAAGTATCTCCTCTGTCCAGCTCATAAGTCATTGTTCAGCATTCACTGCATATTAACATGCCATTATCACCCCCTGTGGGATAGTGCTTTAGCTATACTAATTTTGTTTGATGCTACCCCCCATGCTAGGTTATCCTAGGCAAGCCTCTTCATCTCTGCTACCTACATTCACCTGAACCTGCCCTTTTCTTGTCATCAGTATCAGTCTTCTGACTGGTTTGATGCTTTCTACACACAAAACTCTGGTCTCCCTCTATACTTTTCAACACCCCCCCCCCCCCCTCCAAACTTTCTTCAAAACTAAATTTATTATTCCTTCATAGCTCATGATACATCCACAATGGAGCAACAAGTGAAATTTGTTACTGGATTGAGTAGTTCTTGGTAGGGTGGGTGAAGTACGTTATTTTGGACTAAGAGTCGATAACAGATGAAGCTACTTCAGGTGTCCCCAAGAGTAATGTGTTGGGCCCTTGCTGTTCACATTGTGCACTAACACCCTTGCAGCTGATATTAATAATACTGTGACTTTTCACAGATGATGCAGTTATCTACTATGAAGTACTATCTGAGAAAACTAGCCAAACTTTCAGTCATCTCTTAATTAAATTCAAAAACCCCTTGTCTTTATGTCTATTTGAACCTCTTCTACTTTCACTATCTCATCCCTTAAAAAGCTAACCACTCCTCCCCCCCCCCCCCCTCCTTTATGCCCTTCACATTTCATTTCAGGTAATTTATGTTCAATGCTCCCTTTAAAACTTTGAATCACTTCTGGTTCTTTTACCCTAGCCACATTGCATTTTTCTGTAAATTCTTCAGTTTCAGACCGCAATAAATTATGGTCAGAGTCCACATCTGCCCCTGTAAATTTTTAGCAGTCTAAAATTGGTTTCGAAACCTGTGTCCTATCATATAATCTACTTAAAACCTTTTGTTATCTCTTCCACTTGTATAATATTTTATGGTTCTTGAATCAAGTACTGGCAAAGACTAAATGACGCTACATGCAAAATTCTACCAATCACCTTCTCTTTTGATTTCTTTCTCCCAGGGCACTTTCTGAAATTCTCCCTTTCCATCTACTGAATTTTACTCCCTTGTCACAATTAAATGCTCCTTCTCTCTTAACAAACTGACCCATTTACTTTATATCATACAATTTTTCAACCTCTGTAGAGATAATAAGCACTACTTTCATAGGTCCTGGCTTCTGTAACCATAACACATTTATTATGCTGCACACAAGTAATTCACCTGCATTCCAGTTTTCTTAATCACTATTGGTCCTACACCTGGCATTATACCTATTTGATTTTGTCATAACTCTGTTGTCTTCAGGTCATAAATCTCGTCCCTATAACTTCAATTCTTACTATCACTAGAACTTATCCTTTTTAAATTCTCTAATCAACCTACAAATCTAATGTTCCACATTCAGAACCTTCTCAGTACACCCCACCTTCATATTTGAAGGGAGGACCATTTTACCTCCAGAATGTTTTACCCAACAATATATCTTTAAGCCACATAGCAGAACTGTACATCACCACATAATATAACAACAGTAGTTTTCCTTAGCTTTCAGCCATTCGCACTACTGATATAAGACAAGATCACACAATTATCCAGACTGCTGCCCCTCTTCAGGAACCATATGTTCGTTTGCCAACTCCACAGGTATTTTTCTATGTTGTACCTTTGGTTTGACTATTTATATTACTGAGGCGCACAATCCACTCTGCTGCCATTATCTCTACCTGATCTACCATAATACACTGGAAATCAAGAAATGGAGGAGTTGGAGTTATTTTGCACAGAGAGCTTCAAGAAGAGGTATGTGAAGTCAGCAGAGTAAATGATAGGATCATGTATGTTAAGATGATGTTTGGCGGAGAAATGGTAACAGTGCTGACAGCCTATGCACCCCAAGCGGGATGTTCAGAGGATGAGAAGGAAAAATTTTGGAGAGATTTGGATGGAGTAATGGTCGGTGAATGAAAGAGTGATAGTCGGAGGGAATCTAAATGGTCATGGTGGCGGAAGGAAAGGTGGGGAAGAGAGGTGGCATGGAGGATGGAGGTATGGCGCGAGAAATGAGGAAGGAAAAAAGATAGTGGAGTTTGCAGTGGCTTTTGATCTAGTGATCACGAATACCTACTTCCAAAGAAAAAGAGAAAAACTAATAACATACAGGAGTGGCGAAAATAAAAGCCAAATTGATTACATATTATGTAGAAGGAAAAATAGTGGGGAGGTGCAAAATACTAAGGTCATATATGGTGAAGGAATAGCAACACAACATAAGTTGATTGTAGCGGATTGTGAGATGAAAGTATGTAAAAGACAGACACACATAAATCAACGTGAAAGGAAAATTACGTGGTGGAGATTAAAGGATAAAAATTTGAGAGAGGAGTTTAGTGAAAAAGTACTGGGAAAGGTAAAACTGGCAGAGAGTGTGCAGGAGTAGCGGAAAATAAATAGTGCTGTTATAACAAAGACCAGGGAGGAAGTGTTTGGGTTAACATCTGGGGGAGAGGTGCCAAAAGATAAGGAAGCATGGTGGTGGAATGAAGAGGTGCAGAAGGTTGTGAAGGAAAAGGACGCTAAGAGCAAGTGGGATATGTCCGGAAGTGCTGAGGATGGGCAAGCATACAAAAGTGCAAAGAAGGAGGCAAAACGAGCCGTGGCTAAAGCTAAATCAGTAAGGGAGGCATACGAACAACTACAGAAAAATCAGGATATGAGAGAACTGATACAGATAGGCAAATCAAGAGATAAAGCTTCTAAGGATCTAATAGCAATAAAACAAATGAAAGATGAAACAGGAATAATTCTGCATGACCATGGAAAAATAATCCAAAGGTGGTTGAATTATTTTGAGAAATTGCTGAATGAAGAAAATGTAAGTGTGAAAACTGAGGAAGGAGGGGCAAATGAAGGATTGATATAAGTAGAGATGAAGTCGAACGGGCAGTTGAAAAGATGAAAAATGGGAAGGCAGTTGGCCCAGACCAGATCCCCATTGAGGTATGGAAGTGTCTCGGTAAAAAGGGAATTGAGCTTCTTTGGGATTTAATGAAGAAAATTTGGCGACAGGAGGAGATGTCAGACGCGCCGAGAACTAGTGTACTGATTCCAATATTTACGGGGAAAGGTGATGTGCAGGACCGCAGTAACTATAGAGGTATTAAACTGATGGCACACACAATGAAAATTTGGGAAAGAGTTATAGAAGCAAGATTATGCAAGGAGACTGTGGTGTGTGAAGAACAGTTTGGTTCATGCCTGGCAGAGGAACAACTGATGCAATACATGCTTTAAGGCAGATAGTTGAGAGACACGGGGAGCTACAAGCCGATCTACATATGGCTTTCATTGATTTGGAGAAAGCATATGACAGAGTCCCAAGGGACGAAATATGGAGAAGCATGAGTGAGCAGTGTGTGCCAGAGAAGTATGAGACGTTAGTGAAGGAAATGTACAGAGGAGCAATGACACAGGTGAGAAGTAGTGTGGGCATGACAAATGAGTTTCCAGTAAAAGTAGGGTTACATCAAGGGTCTGCACTTAGTCCCTACCTCTTTGACCTGATTATGGATGTGCTGGTGAAAGATGTGAAGAAGGAAGCGTTGTGAAATATGATGTTTGTGGATGATGTGGTTCTTTGTGAGCAGAGCATCGACAGACTTGAGGAAAAGCTGGAGGAATGGAGGAAGGCACTAGAAGAAAGAGGGATGAAAATTAGCAGGACAAAGTCAGAATATTTAGCACTGAAGGATGTGCAGATGAGGTCTTGCAAGATCCAGGGTGATGAGCTGAAATCAGTCTGCAAATTTAAATACCTGGGGTCGTACATACAGAGGGACGGAGGACTGGAAAGCGAAATACAACACCGAATAAATTGCGGTTGGAACAACTGGAGGAAAATGAGTGGAGTGTTGTGTGACAAGAAGGTCAGCATTGGGTTGAAAGGGAAGTGTACAAGTCGGTAGTAAGGCCTGCTATGATATACGCAGCAGAGACATGGCCAATCACAGTAACCCAGGAAAAGAAGATGGAAGTGGCAGAAATGAGGATGCTGAGGTGGATGTGTGGGGTAACAAGGAAGGACAGGATTAGAAATGAATGTGTTAGAGGAGCTGTGAAAGTGGGACCCACGGGGAAAAAGATACAAGAGAGCAGACTACGGTGGTTTGGGGGAAGAGTATATCGGAAACAGAGTTGAAGATATAAAGAATGAAGGAGTGAGAAGGAGAGGAAGACTGAAGATGAGGTGGAAGGATAAGATATTCGGGGACCTAAGGGAGAAAGGATGGGAGAAGGAAGAGGCAATGGATAGAGTATTATGGAGGAGAAGGATCCAGAAAAGCAACGCCGACCGTACATGACGTGGGACAAGGCGACGATAAAGAAGAAGGATCTATCATAATATACTGCTGATTGAGATAGAATTAACTTTCTAATATTTCCAAATATTAGAATCTTTTTCACCACATAGGCACTAGCAGGAAGAAGAGAAATTTCAGTGATATAACCTACCGTAACTTTGTGTGAAGCTTGTGCAGTTCTGCACAAGAATATATGGTTGACAGAATAAGCAGTAAAGGGAGTTTGTAAATGAGAAAGTTTGGAGTGTGTATACCGACAAGGGCTTTAACTGGAAAATCAGATATTATGAATTTGACACTAAGTAAAGAGGTTTTTACTCTGAAGGAGACGAATGTTTCTGATTATCAAAACACTAGTAAGTTGGTTTACGTAATATACTCCTATTTATAAAAGTCAAATGGAATAATGTCCTGGAACAATTCTCCAATTAGAAGTAAGCGATCTATTGTACAAAAATGTGCAAAACTATTATACGTGGTCCATATACTAAACACTCTAGTACACATTGTTTACACAGCTAGACATCACCTGAAAGCTTCAGCACACACTAACTCCCTTTCATAAATTTGTCACAAGCAAACCTAGAATGTGAGAGCAATAGCGTTCACAAATCTCACCATAAAATATATGAGAGTCCTCCTCTACATGCAGCAGACTCTGATAGAGAAAGCCAAAAACTACGCAGCCAGGAAGGTTAAAGTGAAGATAGTAATGGAGATTTACAGATAAATTAAGATGTGCATTTCAATTAATTATTTTAAATTGTCTAAATGCAAAGCCCCGCAAGGTGACCGTGTAATAATATACTCTAGTGAGAAATTTTTATTTGTGTAAACAAAAATTATTATCATGACCAAACGTACCATGAAAATGGCAGACTAGCTCTCAAATTCGACTCTTAAGCACCATCAGAATTTATCTATCCGTTCTCCATCAGCTATCAGTTCAGAGGATAGCAAGAAAACTGAATTAAATACAGATAATTTGAGACACAAAATTACTGGGAAACTGGACATAAAAATGATGTTACGATCAGAAAACGAAACCAGCAGTTACAGTAATGATGACAAGACTTAAGAAACAAGTTTGATGAAAACTAGCACCTCGTTATTTAATGTATGCAAAACACACAACAAGTGACAGTCCCTTCAAGTACTGAAAAATAGGAACGGGGAGAATGAAGCAGCTGTGAGGCAACTTCTACAACAATGACATTAATATATAACTAGTAAAACTTAAATGACATCTCACAATAATACATGTTACTTCATTTTAAGATACACTTACGTCAGCGTTAACGACGAATAATTACAAACACGAAAGAATCGTGCACAAAACAACTGCGAATGATCCTACGCACTCTCGCGTAGTGACAGTGTCAAAGACAAATACCGCAAATGCCTTCGCATGCGATGTCGCTGCAAATCTTGCGACACTTCTGCAAAATGCAAATTCTTCGTATACAACTATCTTTGAATGATGAAAACTATCCGTGTATAATCGAAACTTTCGACTATCGATAAAAAGGCGACTTTTTTCTTCTTTATTTTTTATTTTCATTTAATTCGAATACGTTGTCAGGAACCGAATTATTTTACTTCCTGCCTTTCCAACTGTTTTATTGCCTCTCTCCTGCACTGTACAGAACATGAAGCTCGAGACTTCTATGTGATTTCACGCAAGCTAAAAGGGAAAATAAAAATTCAGCTTGTCTTGGTGTCGTTATCTTAGACCAATGAAACTGGACAGGGATACACAATACTGCATAGAGGAAAATTTTTGTATTTTGTAACACTACCACCAGAAATAAATGGTAACAGAAAGTAAATGACAGAAAATTCTCTTTCTCTCTGAAAGACATGCATGTTAACACGATTAAAAGGTGCGCAGAGGTCAAGTGAACTCTCATAGACTATCTTCAAAAAATGTATGATCTCAGTTTTTCTATATACTGTGCCACATAGTTAGGGACAATAGCAAACAGGTAGCATCTATATGAGGAATAATTTATTCATGTGAACTGAGGAAATTTATAACCAAGTCGTCATTAGAATACAAATTTATGTCCGATGAGCAACTAAATAATATATACACACAAAAATATCGTGATATGAAAAGAATGGTAGGTAAATGCGGTAAAGGCACAATTGCAGTAACCCTGGCCAAATACTTTCAAAAGTTTTGAAAGTTAGGAAATACAGAAAAAAAACAAGTTTAATAAGTAGGCCTAATGTTCTAAAGCGAGCAATGTCAGAAGTACTGAGAGAGTAGTTAGTAGATACGTGGTTAAACCAGTGCAGCGCAATGAAGTCTGAGACCAGGAAAATTGAGTGAACTTCACTCACAGTTCTACGATGACTTTTATGGTCATCGGTTCTGAAACAGAAACATGTTCAGAAGAAAGAAAAAGAGGTGACTCTGTCTTAACTAAAGAGGGGTCTAACTGATAAAAACTAGAATTACTTTGAACGTTTCCACATCTAGCAAATCCATAAGACACACAATAGCCTATCAAAGAGTAAAAATAACTTACTGTCTTCTGGCATTCAACAAAGCATCATTCAACCATGTGACTACATATGACTAGATCAATGGATACTTGCTAAACATAGCGTTGAGCATACTTTCTCTTTCACATCCAAATCATTGTTATGTTCCATCAGAGAATTTTAAGTCTCATACGTGAAGTCAGAAATACAGAGTCTTTTGTTTCCAATGAATAGAGAACCTGCGACAGCTTGATGTACTAGTGGTAAAACAAGGTTGTGAATGTCAACATATAAATCTTGAACGCTATTTTGAACCCTCGCATCATGGTTTAGTCTTCTCTGATACACTATGGGTAGCTGTGCCATCTCCTGTGGGAATCAGGAAAATTGATCTTGGATAATCAAAACACTGCAAATTGCGACGATTAATAAATTGTTGAGAATAGGTGTGGTTGCTTTTGTGGATTTGTCGAGTTATGCCACGCAGGATTAGTCGAGCGGTCTAGGGCACTGCAGTCATGGACTGTGCGGCTGGTCCCGGCGAAGGTTGGAGTCCTCCCTCAGGCGTGGGTGTGTGTGTGTGTGTGTTTGTCCTTAGGATAATTTAGGTTAAGTAGTGTGTAAGCTTAGGGACTGATGACCTTAGAGTTAAGTTCCATAACATTTCACACACATTGTCGAGTTACCAGGTGCCATTTGACTAACAACGGGTCCAAAGACTTACCTTCTTCGCCATTTGTAGTGTGTGTGAATACAGTCTGTAGTGCCCACGTCACTGGAAACTGTTGATGATACTATATTTACTTTGTAGCATTTAGGATTTAGCTACTAGGCATGATGGTCAGGTCAGATAAGCAATGTGGATGAGTTATAACTGCCTTTTCAAACAACGAAACACTTAGCACAGGAGAACTCTTGTAATAATATTTTATGAGTAACACTTATGTCCTGAGTCTTTCTCCTTTTGTGGTACTTGCATTTGGAGCAATGCTTGTAATTACAGACACCACATGTAATATGATGGGTATTACAATACTAAATTGACTGAGAAAAGTAACAACGAAAATACTTGGCCAGATTGTTACATTGATAGCAGAAGCAATCAATGAAATGGAAGCATATGGCAATGTAAGGCACTGCATCTTGTGAATAATAATACACACACCAAAAAAAGTTTGTATCACCTCGGTTCCGAGAGTTCCGGAACCTGTACAGAAAATTGGAATAGAGATCAACATAAACTTCATTTCCACCCTGAAACTTCCTGGCAGATTAGAACTGTGTGCTGGACCGAGACTCGAACTCGGGACCTTTGCCTTTCGTGGGCAAGTGCTCTACCAACTGAGCTACCCAAACACGACCCATGACCTGTCCTCACAGCTCTAATTCCACCAGTACCTCGTCTCCTACCTTCCAAGCTTCGCAGAAGCTCTCCCGCATACCTGGAGAACTAGCACTCCTGGAAGAAAGGATATGGATCATTTCCACCCTTTTTATTGCTCATGAAAACCACACATTGCATGTTGTACCACTATATACTGAGACCTTCAGAGGTGGTGGTTCAGATTGCTGTACACACCAGTACCTCTAATACCTAGTAGCACGTCCTCTTGCATTGATGCATGCCTGAATTCGTTGTGGCATACTATCCACAAGCTCATCAAGGCACTGTTGGTCCAGATTGTCCCACTCCTCAACGGCGATTCGGCATAGATCCCTCAGAGTGGTTGGTGAGCGTCCATATACTGCTCTTTTCAATCTGTCCCATGCGTGTTAGATAGGGTTCATGTCTGGAGAACACTCTGGCCACTCTAGTCGAGCGATGTCGCTATAAAAAAATAAAAAATTAAAAAAAAATAAAAAAATGATTCAAATGGGTCTGAGCACTATTGGACTTAACATCTGAGGTCATCAGTCCCCTAGAACGTAGAACTACTTAAACCTAACTAACCTAAGGACATCATACACATCCATGCCCGGAGCAGGATTCGAACCTGCGACTGTAGCGGTCGCGCGGTTCCAGACTGAAGCGCCTAGAACCGCTCGGCCACACCCGCCGCCTGATGTCGCTATCCTGAAGGAATTCATTCACAAGATGTGCACAATGGGGGCACGAGTTGTCGTCCATGAAGAAGAATGCCAGCCAATATGCTGCTGATATGGTTGCACAGTCAGTCGGAGGATGGCATTCATGTATCGTAAAGTAGCTACGGCGCCTCATGACCACGTCGGCCCCACATAATGTCGCCCCAAAACAGCAGGGAAACTCCACCTTGATGCACTTGCTGGACAGTGTGTCTAAGGCGATCAGCCTGACCAGGTTGCCTCCTAACACATCTCCGGCAATTGTCTGGTTGAAGGCATATGCGACACTCATTGGTGAAAATAACATGATGCCAATCCTGAGCAATCCATTTGGCATGTTGTTGGGCCCACCTGCATCGCGCTGCATGGTGTCATGGTTGCAAAGATGGACCTCGCTATGGACGTCAGGGGTGAAGTTGCTTATCATGCAGCCTATTGCGCACAGTTTGAGTCGTAACACGACGTCCTATGGTTGCATGAAAAGCATTATTCTACATGGTGGCATTGCAGCCAGGGTTCCTCGGAGCCATAATCCGTAGGTAGCGTCATCCACTGCAGTAGCAGCCCTTGGACGGCCTGAGCTAGGCATGTTCCTGTGTCTCTGTATCTCCTTAATTTACGAACGACATCGCTATGGTTCGCTCCGAGACGCCTGGACACTTCCCTTTTTGACAGCGCTTCCTGGCACAAAGTAACAATGTGGACGCGATCGAACCGGGGTATTGAATGTCTAGGCATGGTTGAACTACAGACAACACGAGCCGTGTGCCTCCTTCTTGGTGGAATGACTGAACCTGATCGGCTGTTGAGCCCCCTCCGTCTAATAGGCGCTGCTCATGCATGGTTGTTTACATCTTTGGGCGGGTTTAGTGACATCTCTGAATAGTCAAAGGGACAGTGTCTGTGATACAGTATCCGCTATCAACGTCTGTCTTCAGGAGTTCCAGGAACCAGGGTGATGCAAAACTTTTTTTGATGTGTGTATGCATTGAAAATGCTTTAGGAACGAATGACAATATGCATATTTAGAGATCACGAATTATTTAACACCAGCAAGAGGTAGAGGTGATTTTTTGTTGGTCGTTCAGCTGACTTGTTGGCTATGTACCGTGTATGTGTAAGAACATAGACATCTAATTTCTTTTCCTGTAGCACAGTTGCTTTCAATAATAAATTGGTACTAATGTCTGATTTTAACTCGTTTCGAATCCACTACCTATTAGTATTACAACTATTAACAATATCATTCATAATAGGTGACCCTGAGCCTGAAATAATATCCTAAAAGTGATAGGTGTAATTGTTTCTGGATTATTATCTTTTCCATTTACAAAAAATTCAGTAACTATGACCTTGTACATGTGCCTGCGAAACACTCTTCCTAGATCAGTACTTGTAGCAGTGGTGGGTGAACCCACCTGATAATGTCCTGATTAGTGGATGAGGTTGGACACAACTTGTGAGCCCTCTCTGATCCCCAGGTGGCTTGATTTTGCAGTTCGTTTCCATGCAATATTTTCATTCTGTCGTTTATAGCCTTGATCTTTTATCCATCTGAAGCATATTGTAAAACATTCCTGAGTTTTATCGCCTACCATTGATGCAGCAAGGATTGGCCTGATCACAGTATCCATAGTGTTTTCAAATTTAACACATGCTTGTAACAAGTAGTTATGTAAACTGTTCTGAATTATAGTATTTATCTTGATATCTTTGAATTTCATCAATGTACAACATACAATAACATCAAATTGATATCTCGTGGGTTAGCACTTCCACTTGTCAACCCCTTCCAATCATCCCCAATTACAGTTACATAATCTGAAAGTACACCTGTAATTACAATTACTAAGGCAGGAAATATGTAAAAGTATCCAATTACAACATTTGACTCATCTTTGACACTTACCTTCACCCACATTAATCTGTAATAACCCCATTAGATATTATTAAGTTCCTTAAACCAATAAATACAACCTTCCTCAGTCCCTCCTCCCCTCCCCCGCCCCCTGCCTCATCCCAAAATTACGTTTAGCCTATCCTTGTGATAGATATCAAAATCTAAATTTTAAATTTCGCTTATATTCGCTTCTGGTCTCAGCCGATTTTCAGTTCTGAGTACTATGTGAACATATCACCACTGTGGGGCCAATGATATGCATAGGTTGACGTTGCATCTGAAATCGGAGACCAAGGAACAAAATGCGTTTTATATGTCTTTGTTTTAAGTTGCTTGTTCAGTCTGTGCATTACATCTGGCTTAATCTAACGCATATTTTTCGCTATCTGATATTTATACTAATAAAGTGGTTTGATTTCGCTACAACATATTGTGAGGGTTACTGCGCCTATTTATCTGCACGGAATTTCCTACACTGGTGATCTACGAGACACATACTGAATTATTAGTCAATCGGTAATTCTCAATGCTACATTCCTGCCAAATAATGGACTGTGAAACTAGACAAATCTGATTGGGAGCTTTCACCCACCCATATAATGTTTTTATTCGTTTATGAAGTATGACGAACGATATGGAGCATATTATTTGTGAGGTGAAAAGCAGAGTGATTACATTTCTCCTTCCAAACAGTGGACGAACACATGGAATACTTGGCAACGAATTATTGTGGCACAACCCTTTTGTCTTATTGACTTCATCGATGAGATGGATCAAACTACCTCAGTCACCTTTTTCCATGTGTCTGAACCTGACTGTTGTGTGAAATTTCACCAAAAAGACTACAATCCATACAGATTACACTGTGCTACTCCACGTGAAAATGAGCACATCTACCTATTTCCTTCCCTGTGTGGAATCCAGGTAGCTGAGTCACATGAAGAGAATTGCAGTTTATCTCCCATGTTGCACATTATCAACAGGTTTCTATAATACAATATCTCCAGATCATATAACCTAGCACCATATAGATACAGTTTCAGTGAAGTTCCTACACCATGGCATTCATTGTCTAAACTTCATTACTTCAGTCTGAACATCCACTAACTTGGTTTGCACACACAGAGATTGTTCTGACTACCCACAATGTTGTTAAATGACATGTCAAAGTTATCTACTTTGTTGTGCTATATTGGTGAGTACGCATCTATCATCAGTGACCTCATCCAATTATCTCTGACCACTTGCGAGTCTGGAACAGCAAAGCCAAACTTACTACAAAGGCCTAAACCGTTGGAGTAACAACAAGTTCATTAAGTAGTTTATACATAAAAGCTAAATGACAGAGTGTTCTCCCAGCTCTGGCAACTTTCGCAGGAATTGGTGGACACTACTCTAATGCATGAGGACGCATTGTGAACGACATGGACAAACTAGTTATCTCTTCAAATCGAAGTTTCTTTGATTTTAGATGAGAACAAATTACGGATCGCTGAACGGATTCTTGCAGTGTTGGATCAACACCATTAGTACATACGAGCCAACAGCAACCTACAGCAGTGGCAACCATTATGCACCTCGTCAGGGAGACCAGCAGCTGAAGTGAGACATACGCGTTCAGAGAAACTCCATGTGGCTGCTGGATGTAAATATCAGCCATGTCCCAGGATTTCTCATGCTTAACTGTGTACGGCAGATCGGCCCCCAGATGATGTTACTCAGGGTTCCAATGATAGCCAGTAAAAGACAAGCTGGAATGAGATTTTCACTCTGCAGAGGAGTGTGCGCTGATATGAAACTTCCTGGCAGATTAAAACTGTGTGCCGGGCCGAGACTGGAACTCGGGACCTTTGCCTTTCGCGGGGAAGTGCTCTACCATCTGAGCTACCCAAACACAACTTACGCCCCGTCCTCACAGCTTTACTTCTGCCAATACCTGCGAACCTTCCAGTCATCAACAGTCAAATGTCGGCATTGACGGGCCCAGGCTAGGCGAAAGGCTTCATGTCATGCAGTCATCAAGGGTACACGAGTGGGCCTTCGGCTCCGAAAGCCCATATCGATGATGTTTTGTTGAATGGTTTGCACACTGCTACTTGTCGGTGGCCCAGCACTGAAATCTGCGGCAATTTGCGAAAGGGTTGCACTTCCGTGACGATAAACGATTCTCTTTAGTTGTCGTTGGTCCCGTTCTTGCAGGAACTTTTTCCGGTCGCATCAGTGTCGGAGATTTGATGTTTTACCAGATTACTGATATCCGCGATACACTCGTGGAATGGTCGTACAGGGAAATCCCCACTTCATCGCTACCTCGGAGATGCTGTCTCCCATCGCTCGTGCGCCGACTACAACACCACGTTCAAAGTCACTTGAATCTGGTAACCTGTCATTGTAGCAGCAGTAACCGATCTAGCAACTGTGGCAGACACTTGTTCTCTTATATAGGCGTTGCCGACCGCAGTACCCTATTCTGCCTGTTCACATATCTCTGTATTTGGTTACACATGCCTATATTAGTTTCTTTGGCGCTTCAGCATATGAGAACTGTGTTGATGGACTGAAAAGTCCAAACAGAACACAGTATGCCATTCTGCAGACCTAAAAGTAATATATTTGTGTGTGTGTGTATGTCTGGTGTCTGCGTAAATCTAGCACATTTGTTTTACTCTATGATGTCCTTATAGTTCCCCAAGTTTACACACAAAAATAGACGTCTCGCTGATTGTTACACTCTTATGCTTACTTAGAGGCACAGTTGGTGGGGCAGGTGACCTGATCGCTGCAGCGTCCGTAAAGGCCTTAAAGGCTTGTGCGCGCAGTGTGTGCACTGAGGTGAATAATTTTTTGTCCGGTGAATGACGTGACAGAGTGGGCTAAATGGGCAATAGTGTTTATCTATGCCCATGGCCATACGGCGTGTGCAGTTGCTGGATTTGTTGGTGTTCCGCGATGGACTAATCAACGTTGTCTACAAGCGGTGGTGTATCATTTGTCGTCATGAAGTACGTCGTGAGAATCGTGGCTGGAAAAAGAGCCTGATTCAGAGGTAGTGGAGACACGCTTCATGGCTTTTGAATCAGAATCATTTCCAAACCGGACAGGAATTGCTGCAGGCAGTGAATGAATGTCCACCCCAATGTGTGTGTGTGTCTGGTGTCTGCGTAAATCTAGCCCATTTGTTTTACTCTATGCGAAGGGAACTGCATGCAGTTAACACTGTAGTCGATCACCTCACAAGATGCCACTGCTCACACATGCATGTAAAGCTGTGCGTCTGCAGTGGGCTAGAAATAATCTAACGTGGACAGTAGATGACTGGCGGACCGTACTGTGGTCTAACGAATCACGTTTTCGCCTGAGTTCAAATGATGCATTTCTTCGATTGCACCGAAGGCCAAATGAAACATTCCATCATGAATGTGTGAAAGCAGGTGCAAGCCATAGGTGGTTGTGTGATGTATTGGGGATGTTTTTCTTATCAGGAATTGGTCCCCCTCACGGGGATGACCACTAAAATAAACCAGCATGTTTATTTAAACGTTATGAATGGTCAGGTGTTGCTTTTCAGTCAACACGTGCGTGATGAGTGTGTCCTATTGATGCCGCTGTTATTCAAGATGACAACAGCAATGTTCAGCGGGGTGGAAGAATATGCGAGTGGTTTTCTGAACATTCCCGCACTCTAATACATTTCGAGTGGCCTGCACAATCGCCTGGCTTGAACCCCACAGAAAGTCTGTGGGACATGTGGGAACAGCGGGTGAAACACCGATATCAGCAATCACGCAATTTTGTGGATCTGTCCGATTAAATCCTCAGTTAGTGGATGATCATGGATGCGACGTACCCGCCCAGCCTTGCAGACTCACTTCCTAACCGGATCCAGGAGTTTATCAATTACAGGGGCTGAATTACAGGGTATTAAATGATGCTTTTTATGGTTTTTCCAGGGGTAACTAATCTTTTGTCTGGGGACATTGTACATATACAGGGTGGTCAGATACAATCTGAACAACATTGAAGGATCTTGCAGGGTAGGTTGTGCTGAGAATTAAGTTTTAATAAAAAATCTATACCTTCCGCCGTTTCCGAGTTAATTAACATTGAAGTCAGCCAATTAGACTGTTGCTCATGCAGTTTCAAGTGGCCCGCCAGATGCAGTTACTGCCAGTTGCTGTCATAGAGTAGATGACAGCACACGAGACTGTTTAGTCTTTGGGTCGGGTTCGATCCTTACTACCATCCCATGTCCACTTTTCGGATTCCCCTCTCCTTCGGTTTTAAAAAACCAAACGAAGAAAATGTTCAGTGACACCGTCTCTGGTGGGCCACTTGAAATTGTTCATGCAACAGCCTGATTGGCTAGCTTCAGTACTAATTAAATCCGAAAGGGCTCAACATATCGAATTTCTTTGTTAACAATTATTTCTCCCCAAACCAGCTTTGCAAGCTTTTCAGGCAGTTTTTGACCACCCTGTGTATTTAAAGCAGCAGGTATGTACTCTATGTATATCTGGGATCTTCTCCCAAACCACTGGGTCAATTTCAGCCAAATTTGGCACTCACACAGCAAACTTAGAGTAAAGCACTGTGAGCTATACAGTATAACTTCCCGCACCCAACAGGATCTGAGTTAACGGCGAAAACCTGTTTTTTAAGTCACTGTCGAATACGCTGCGCTGCTTGACACTGCGGAGGAAGGGGGAGTGGGGAAGAGACGAGTGGCAGCACATATGCAGGGAGAAGTAGATAAGAGGCGAAGAGAGTGGGGAGGAGGAAATGAACAGATATAGGTGGGGGGGGGGGATGATGTGGACTGAGAGATGGGGGGAGTAAGGGGTGGACAGTGACAGCGCGAAGGAGGACATGTGTGTGATAGATGTGCTCAACGTGTACACAGGCAAAAAATAAGATACCAGGGTGCTCACCGAAAGCTGTAGTGCTATACTTTGATATGGCTAACAATTAAAGCTATGAAGACAATGTTGCCTGAAACATCCGCTATCGTTTGCAATTTTCACATCAAGCAACGTCTGTGGAAGAAAATACAAAAACTAGCAGTAACAGAGGAACTCAGGGACAGAAAAGAAATGCGATTGTTTTGTCACATGTGTTATGCAACGGTACATCTATCACCAAACAATGTTGACGAAGCGTGGGCGTTAATAATGGAGGAAAAGGTCTGTGGAGAAAAGGTCATGAAATTCGCAGACTACATATATGGTCAAACAACGCATGGAAAACCCTAGCAGCACTGAACCACAAATTCTCCTGAAGGGTGCAGAAGAAAATAAACTCGCCAATAAATCAAATACTTCGAACTTTTACTTTTTGATAAGTAAGCTGAAGAGTCCGCCTGGCTAGACGCGCGGTCTAACGCGCTGCTTCCCGAGAGGGAAGGCATGCCGGTCCCTGGCATTAATCAGCGCGGCGGATTAACGTCGCGGTCAGGTGTGCCGGCCAGCCAGTGGAAGGTTTTCTAGCGTGGTTTGCGATCTGCCTCGGCGAATGAGGACTGGTTCCCCTAATTCCATCTCAGTTACACTATGTCGGGCGATTGCTGCACAAACACTGTCTCCACGTATAGGTACAGACGTTCTCGGGGGGCGGGGGGGGGGGGGGGGGGGGAGGGGGGGGTGCGGGGGCATCGAACTGTACAATAATCACCCTGGTTTCGCTAGTTGTTCCTACATTTGACCTTCAAAAATGTTTTCCTTTAAATTTTTCGGGCCTCTTAAAGAACTGTATGAGACGTTGAGTCTTTAATTCAAAACTATTGTTAGCCTGGTATCAGTTTACTATCATTGTGTTTTTCTATTGTCCCTTTATTATGAAAATGTTTAATAAATGTGGATCACTTGGCAAATAATGAATGATGTCATAACCTGGGGTCTAACTCTTCCATGAATCCTCGCTTCCCAGACTTGTTGGAGCTCAAAGAGCTGCTGTTGGTACAAAACGGTCGGCAGAGCCTGCCCAGCTGTTGAGGTCCCCTTTTGCAGTTGGAAAGACCACAGCTAAAATATTCGTGGTCGAAAACCCCTCGTTGATGTCACTAGTTGTAAAGTCAACAGATGGAAATCGTACAGTACAGACAACACAATGGGCTACGACCTTCACTTAACAACCGAGATCAGCAACGTTTGTGTAGAGTTGTCAGTGCTAACAGACAAGCAACACTGCATGAAATAACCTCCAAAATCAATGTGGGACGTACTACGAATGTATCCATTAGGAAAGTGCGGTGAAATGTGACGTTAATGGGTTAATGGGCTATGCCAGCAGACGACAGAGCCAAGTGCTTTTGCTAACAGTACGGTGTCGCCTGCAGCGCCCCTCATGTGCTCGTGACCATATCGGTAGGACCCTAGACGGATGGAAAACCATGGCCTGGTCAGATGAGTCCCGTTTTCAGTTGTTAAGAGCTGGTGGTAGGGTTTTAGTGTGGCATAGACCCCTCTAACGACGCACACAGGTTGTCAACAGGGCAATGTGCAAGATGGGGGTGGCTGTATAATGATGTGGGCAGTGTTTACACAGAATGGGTTGGGTTCAAAAATGGTTCAAATGGCTCTGAGCACTATGTGACTTAACATCTGTGGTCATCAGTCCCCTAGAACGTAGAACTACTTAAACCTAACTAACCTAAGGACATCACACACATCCATGCCCGAAGCAGGATTCGAACCTGCGACCGTAGCGGTCACGCGGTTCCAGACTGAAGCGCCTAGAACCGCACGGCCACACCGGCCGGCTAATGAGTTGGGTCTTCTGGTCCAAATGGACCGAGTATTGACCGGAAACGGTTACGTTCCACTACATGGAGACCATTTTCAGCAATGCACCGATGGAATTTTTATGGATGACAATGCGCAATGTCAGCAGGTCACAGTTGTTAGCGACTGGTTTGAAGAACAAGCTGGACAGTTTTATCGAATGATTTGACTACCGAGATCGCCCGACATGAGTCTCATCGAATATTTATGGAACATAATCGAGAGGTCAGTTCGTGCACAAACTCATGGACTAGTAACACTTTCGCCATTAAGGATGGCTGTCGAGCAAGCATGGCTCAGTATTTCTGCAGGGGACTTCCATACCTTGTAGAGTCCATGCCATGTCGAACTGCTGCACGACGTCGATATTCGGAGGTATGACACGGCTTTTGTCACCTCCGTGTAGTTTCGTGGATCGGTCTGGAGCTGGCGACATCAGGGAGTCGGCCGGCCTCCTCGTGGGACTGAGGCGGCGAGTTGTGAGCCCTCTGGGGCAGAGTTGGGGTTCTGAAGCGGTTATCACCTCCGAAGTCGGGAGTTTATGTCCACTGTGATCAATGAGGTTCCTGTACGGAAAACCAACAAAGCTTCTTACAGTGCGTTACCGTGTGCGAGCGACGAATTGTAATCAGGCAATTTTCCATTTTGTTCGACAAGTGTTGCGGTTTTGTGGGCATGTATATGTACAGTAGAAAGACGTCTCAGCTGGAGTGAGGTGATTGCGGACAAAAGTGTCAGAAGCCAGTAAATTACAACTGAAGACCTCTGTAAAGAAAGGTTGTATATCACAATTTCATAATTTTTTACGAAGTAAAAATAATTGTTGTGTTCCTTTGGCACTATTTATTAATATGTTTTATTATGCATGATCATATTTCAAAACATTTATTATATACTGAAGCGCCAAAGAAACTGATATAGGCATGCGAATTCAAATACAGAGACATGTAAACAGGCAGAATACGGCGCTGCGGTCGGCAACACCTATATAAGAGGACAAGTGTCTGCCACAGTTGCTAGATCGGTTATTGCTGCTACAATGGCAGGTTATCAGATTCAAGTGAGCTTGAACGTGGTGCTATAGTCGGCGCACGAGCGATGGGACACAGCATCTCCGCGGTAGCGATGAAATTGGGATTCTCCCGTACAAACATTTCAAGAGTGTACAGTGAATATCTGGAATATGGTAAAGCATCAAATCTCGCTGCGGCCGGAAAAAGTTCCTGCAAAAACTGGACCAACGACGACTGAAGAGAAGCGTTCAACGTGACACAAGTGCAACCCTTCCGCAAATTGGTGCAGATTTCAGTGCTGGCCACCAACAAGTGTCAGCATGCAAGCCATTCAAGGAAACATCATCGATATTGGCTTTCGGAGCAGAAGGCCCTCTCGTGTATTATTGACGACTGCATAACATATTGTTTGACACCTCGCCTGGGCTCGTCAACATCGACAGTGGACTGTTGATGACCGGAAACATGTTGCCTGGTCGGACGAGTCTCTTTTTCAAATTGTATCGAGCGGATGGAACTGTACGGGTGTGGAGATAACCTCATGAATCCATGGACTCTGCATGTCAGCAGGGCACTGATCCAGCTGGTGGAGGCTCTGTAATGGTGTGGGGCATGTGCAGTTGGAGTGATATGGGCCCCTGATATGTCTAAATACGACTCTGGCAGGTGACACGTACGTAAGCATCATGCCTGATCACCTGCATCTACTTATGTTTATTGTGAATTTCGACGGACTTGGGCAATTCCAGCTGGACAACGCGACACCCTACACGTCCAGGATTGCTACAGAGCAGCTCCAGGAGTACTCTTCTGATTTTAAACACTACTGCTGCCCTCCAAGCTTCCCAGATATGAACATTATTGAGTATATCTGGGATTCCGTGCAACGTGCTGTTCACAAGGGATCTCCACCCCCTCGTACTATTGCAGATTTATAGACAGCCCTGCAGAATTCATTGTGTCAGGTCCCCGCAGCAGTACTTCAGACATTGGTCGAGTCCATGCCACGTCGTGTTGCGGCACTTCTCCGTGCTCGCGGGGGCCCTACATTATATCAGGCCGGTGTACCAGTTTGTTTGACTCTTCAATATAGAATAGCGACATGTATTTTGCATATCTTACCATAATTGGAAAGTTATCTTAACTTTTATGTAGCTTTCTGTACAAGAACGCTGCATATTCTGTAAACGTACGTTGTGGATTAACGTTGTACATCAAAACATATTATTTTTCTCCTACCATGGTAAAAGTAATGGAACACATTAACAGAACGTATTATCTCACATATTGAAATAATGCAACGTATTTATTTAATCAACCTATAAACTAAAAAAGAAGTAGTTCTACGTAGGACAAGAAACGAGAAGAAAGAATAAAATCAGACAGGGCAAAATCTTGAACTGTCCCCTCAGAAAGCAAGTTCAAATAAAATTTTCTCTGTTATATATCGATGTATATACAGATATATAACAAGTCCCTCATTTTCCCTGCCGATAGAGGAAGAAGCTCTTTGTATAACGAAAGAAACCTCATAACAGGTATATGGATGTTAATTTGAGGTTGATTTTCTGTTTTATTTTTAGCAGAGGATGACATGAATATCATTACGACTAAGACGCAGATACAATGAATTTTTATCATCTTCATAGACACTCAACCTCGTGACTAGTAATTTTCAACTTTGGGGGGACATTTTATAAGTCCTTCAAGAACATTGACAGCAACTAAATCGATAAGGCCCGTCTCCTTTATAATGAAAGGTTTACGTAAACTAGCTTCAGATAAACTGTACTTACATTCACAGGTACCGTGGCACCCATTATTCTTCGGTTTTCCTGATCAATGCAAAAGTACGGCCCCAGAGCAGAAATCTATGTTCCGAAAGAAAAAAATGGATCAAATGGCTCTGAGCACTATGGGACTCAACTGCTGTGGTTATAAGTCCCCTAGAACTTAGAACTACTTAAACCTAACTAACCTAAGGACATCACACACATCCATGCCCAAGGCAGGATTCGAACCTGCGACCGTCGCGGTCGTGCGGTTCCAGACTGTAGTGCCTTTAACCGCTCGGCCACTTCGGCCGGCGATGTTCCGAAAGAATAAACTTTTGCTCTACTGTTGTAAAATATCCTGTCAAAATCAGGTAGATGTACAAAAGTATCGTTGCCCCTTTGTTGTTTTACCCAAACAAAACAAAAAATTGTTCTAGTCTACAGTTTTTTTGGTTATAAGACATACAGTGTTCATGTACGTACCACGTCGGATGTAGTTTTGTTCATACACGTCCTTACCAACTGTAGAAATATAAGATTTTCCACTGTTCCTCCTACGCTTCTTGACGTTTTGCTTCCAGTTTGAGGGATCACGTATTTCCCTTTCTATGCTTTTATTTATTAACAGAATACCACCTGGAGTGAAACTTACATCAGCCACATCCGCCGTTTTCATTGGTATACAATGTTCTTCCAAGATGATCAACTTAACAACTACAAATAGTTCAACTTGTAAGCAGTAAAAAAATGGTCCGTTGTTATGGTAATATGTCTCATACGATGTACCTCTTTATTCCAGTGAAAACTAAATATTGTCAAAAATGTGATATATAGCGTTCCTTTAGGGAGGTCTACAGTTATTTCCGTGGAAACATGAAGTGTGGTGCTTTTGTGTGACTTTTTCCCTGTTGATCTTGAACAATATTTCTGCTTGGGTTGTTGTGGAGATTATCGGCGGGAGCTGCTAGAAACCAGCTGCAGGCGGCCTATGAACTGTTAATGGTGTACAAGTTGCAGTTCAGTTCTCGAATATCGGAATCTTTTGGAGAGTAGTCAGAGAGCTACAGGGCTTTATCAACTTTGGAGTAGTGAGAAATTCGTGTCTCACAGGTCAAAACGAAGATGGCGATGCTTATTTAGACTGATTAAATCGTGTAGCAGCGCGAATGATTACCTCGAGTTCGCTAATGTTTTCGATTTGATCTCTGGAGCAGTACGTAGCATAATTCGTCTTTCGCACGGCTCAGCGCTGGCTACGGCCGCACGGTTGACTTTGCTAGACGCCATGGGAGCTGTAAGGGGTACTACAATCTACTGTCGACAGTGGTATGACTTAGTAAATATCGTACCCCTTATGCAGCGCTACTTCCTGTAACTTTACAAGCAGGGCGCGCCTGTTCCAGCAGGGGCGTTGTGCGGCTTTTTCCGTTCAACAATGCCCGAACGCTATTGTTCGTGGAGAGTGTGCAAAATTACACGCGAAATACAGTGGACAAATCAGTATCGCCATTCTTAGTCAACAGCATCCGTTGGCGGCGCTTATTATTACTTGAGCAGTTATAAACGCTACCATAGACGTCACTGCGTGGAATATTAATTTGGGAAAGCATGCAACAGTGGCACACTTCAGTTTGAAAGTGGTTATTAACACGACCACCGTCAGATGTAGGCATTTTTCGGAGGTGTGTTACTTGCGAAGGCATAAACGAAATAAAATGACAGGTACTGTTCTCCTTTCAAATCAACACTTTTTCACCTGAAAGTAACTTCCATGTTCATTTTCCTATGCCTTAGAAAACAGAAAGAATCAAATCTTCCCCCAGACTTACTATAACTCAATATTTGTAAAGGACTCAAGCGAGAAACTACGTGAGTTTTTGTTAAGTGTACACAACATTAATAAAGAAATATGAATCTTCATTTTCCTAATACAACTTGAGCGCTTTCAAAACAATAATGGTGTAGAGACGGTAGCCATTTTATATCACTTCTTTTTTCTTGATTTCATGGACGCGCGATTTGTATGTTCCCATTTAAGGCAAATATCCTGTTTGAAGTTGATGTCTAGGCCATCATCACAGTGTTTCTTTTTTTCACACGTTTTCGATTGGTTCAATTGGCTCTGAGCACTATGGGACTTAACTGCTGAGGTCATCAGTTCCCTAGAACTTAGAACTACTTAAACCTAACTAACCTAAGGACACCACACACATCCATGCCCGAGACGGGATTCGAACCTGCGACCGTAGCGGTCGCGCGGTGCCAGACTGTAGCGCCTAGAACCGCTTGGCCACTGCGGCCGGCCGTTTTCGATTGTTGCGATGTAAAGCGAAGCAGTGACTGTAACTATCGAGACAGTTATTGATAAACATTTCATTCCATTTACATGTTTCTGACATTAAAGAATTTCCTCACAATTTTGACAAATGCTGTGCCTAAAATTTTTGAGGTTAGACTTGTGGCAGTATACCGCTAAGCCACACATCCAGTATCTTCAGCATCTTATATATTTCCTGGCGTGTAATCGAGATCTGTCTATGTACTCGATTACAAAATTTCAATTTCGCCTGCGCATTGATACTGTTGTATGGCACTTCTTCATTCAAAGACAAGGACATAAATATCGTAACACAAAACAACGTATCCGGTCAACAGACACTTCTTACCAGCATATACTGCAATTAAAACCAAAACGGATAGCGTGATCAGGCTGTTAGTAAATTGACGGTTAGCAGTTTCTTCCGCCGACTCTTTGAATTATTCTTAGAGTATAGGGTAGCTTGTTGCAGAGGCGGATTGCAGCAGTGGATAAGGATTGGGTAATATTTTTTTGTTTTATTTTATGGATGGGATTTTGTTGCTGTTAAGGTGAGGTCATAAAAACTTGATCGGTGATGCAACGTACTTGTGCTCACGTAAATTGAGGAGCCGATGATGTAGGCACAGAGTTTGGAAGTAACGTGACTTGTCGGTCCCGACCTCCCTAACTGGACGCATCGAGCACTGACACAGATTTGATTTAGACCATCTAGAGAGTTTTCACTATCCCATGTTGGATTACATCGCGGTAGTGGAGGTTCGAGGGAACGAGTGGTTGCGAAACTTTGCGTTCCATATTTTGCGTAAATGTATTGCGAAACTTATTGAGAGTATACAGACAACTGGAAGTGTTCCTCCCAAGGGACAGGCGCAGCCTCAGGCTTCAACTCCTGTCTACGCGACAATGGACAGACGAATTCTGAAACAGAAATGACGTAGTGCCTCTACGGCATCAAGTTGCTCAAAGCGCTAGGTTACATCGTCCGCTTCACAGACAACGTCCATCCACAGCAGCCAGCCAGCATGTCGTCCTAGCCAACAGAGGAAGAATGATGCCAGTACGCGTCCAAGGTGCTCAGTATACGAAGCCAGATGACTAGACCAGCATTGACAGTCCTAAAATTCCGTCATTGCAACACCGATCCTAACCCGTCCAGGCATCGGCACGATGCCGTATCATATTACCCATCCATCAATTCATCATCCCGCTAGCCAAATCTAGCATGATTCTAATAACCCGCTAGCTCCGCCTAGCAAAACAGGAGATTCATCTTTACAGATCACCAGAGGCCAATCCACCAAGTGAGGTCAAAACTCGCCACACCGAGAAGATTTGCTGGAATAGCATTTAACTGCTTCAGCTGCACTGGATCATGTCTAGGAGTAGACCTGGAAGTATCAGCGACAGCGTCAAGTGTTCTTGCATACAGCGACAATATTTTCTGCTCAGTTGAGGTACTGATCTGCACATGTCTAAGGGGACACGAAAGGCAAACGGGCTCGAAAAATCGGGTTTTAGATTTTTGTTTGTATGAAAAGCCCACTATTCCATGCGCAAAACCGTTTTTGTTTCATATAAGTACCACAATTTGTTCGTGAATTACGATTGTTTTCCTGATGCTCTGTGCGATATCGCATTTAAATGCCAAGCCTTCTTTTTTGCATCGTGCAGAGAAAATCACATCGATTTCGACATTCTTTGTTCGCCGTTTGCTGCTTCTATTGTTGTGTCATGTCAAGGATTCATACACTGTGTTTACTACCGATACCCTTCGTTCCGATCGTGTTTGTTATTGTTTTCGAGCGCTATTGTTTGTTCTTCATGCGAGTGAAGTAAGCGTTGATTTACATTTTCTCTGGTTTCACACCTTTTTATAAAAATGCGGCGAATAAGGAAATTGTTGACTAAAGTAAAATTCAGACGAAATAAATATGTAAAGGTAAATGAGGTTAGTGGGTCAAAGTAACGAAGAATGTCAGATGTAAAGAAAATCAGTACCTCAAGGAAGAAACTGTAGTATCTTCAAGGCTTTTCCTCGCAGTCAGCTTGCGGAGATGAACACTCAGAAAATATTGTGCTTTGTGATTTCATTTCCAAAAATACTGTATGCAGAATGTGTGGTGGTGAAATATCTTTGAGAGGGAATCAGTGTCTTCACAAAAGGATTGTGTCAAAACTGGCACTGAATTGTGCTCAGTGTGAAGCAATTGCTACTACAATGACGTCAGAAATAATTACCTGCATGATAATAACATAAGATTAGTTCGTGGTCTCAGATCCATTGGTAAAGGATGGAGGCAGGCCAGCGTTTCTGTGGAATGCTTGACATTCCAAATCTACCTGCAAAATTTATGACTTACGATGAAATTACTGGAACTGCTGTCGCTAAAGTCTGTAACCTTTCAGTGAAAGAAGCAGAAGAAGTACTCAGGCAAAATGCATGTTTTGATAGCAGCTGGCAGAAACTTGGCCACACTTCACTAAATTTTGTTGTGACGGTTGCGTTCTTTGATACTGGCATGGTAACTGATGTAGAGATTCTAAGCAATTATTATATAACTTGAGGGAATGAAACGAAGAAAGACGATAAATACAACTGTCAGAAGAACTGAGGAGGAGGATATTAACGTTTAACGTCCCGTCGACGACGAGGTCATTAGAAACGTGGCACAAGTTCGGATTAGGAAAGGATGGGGAAGGAAATCGGCCGTTCCCTTTATCAAAGGAGCTATCCAGACATTTGCCCGAAGCGCTTTAGGGAAATCACGGGAAACCTAAATCATGATGTGCTAACCACGGTGCCACCTCGCTCGGTGTGTCAGAAGAATTAGGCTACTCCAAGTGATGGAATGGAAGCAGCAGCAGCTTGCAGTATTCTTAATCGTTCAGTGGTAAATAGAAATGTTAAATGCACACAGTGTTTAGGGGACGATAACAGCTAGGCTTATGATCGGATGTGTGCAGAAGAGCCATACAGTTCTAGTATCACGATTTCCAAATTTGAATGCATTGGGCATATACAGAAGAGAATGGGGTCCAGGCTGAAGTCGGCTGACAAATGTTGAAATAGATTACAGAATTATTATTGCTTGGCCATTAGAAGAAATATTTGGAATTTAGAACACTTGAAGAAACCTGTATGGGTTATGCTTTTCCACAAATGAAAATCCTCAACACTTTCTTTGCCCGAATGGTTCTGACACTTGGTACAAGTACATGAGAAGTGTAACACATAATCACAAACATTCTTTACCCGCTACAGTAATGGATGAAATTAAACCTATATTTAGAGACTTTCATAAGGATTCTTTGTTGAAGAAATGTCTTCGTGGGAAAACACAAAATTTAAATGAATGTGTAAATTTAAATGAATGTGGACCTTGTTATCAAAAATTGCATTTGTTCAGGTTATAACCCTCAAATTTGATGTTTATTATGAAATTTTATGCTTCATTGACGGTATAACAAACGAGATAGGATATTTTGGAGGCATTGGACATAAAATCTAGTGGAAATACGCCAGAATCATTGCTGTAAATAGATAAAGAGAGAATCTGTATAGCAGAAGTTGTTTATTTTAAAATGCACAAAAGCAACAAGACAGGAAAGAAGAGGGACCAAGAGCAGAGAAGGTGATCAGTATGGTTCACACGATGCTCAGTAAGGTGCAGGAAACTGTTAATTGCAGGAAATCCTCATAATTAACTTTAAAAATTGCAATATTAAACTTCAAATTGATTTTTCTCAAAACTACATTTTATGATTTTCAGGTACCACCATTTTCTGAACTAAACAGCTTAAAGTATAAAATTTGAGCAATTTGTACTCAGGATGATCACTAATGTGTAAAAAAATGATTTTTTTGGTAAAGATTGGCACAGACACAATGTTGTTGTTGTTGTGGTCTTCAGTCCTGAGACTGGTTTGATGCAGCTCTCCATGCTACTCTATCCTGTGCAAGCTTCTTCATCTCCCAGTACCTACTGCAACCTACATCCTTCTGAGTCTGCTTAGTGTATTCATCTCTTGGTCTCCCTCTACGATTTTTACCCTCCACGCTGCCCTCCAATGCTAAATTTGTGATCCCTTGATGCCTCAAAACATGTCCTACCAACCGATCCCTTCTTCTAGTCAAGTTGTGCCACAAACTTCTCTTCTCCCCAATCCTATTCAATACCTCCTCATTAGTTACGTGATCTACCCACCTTATCTTCAGCATTTTTCTGTAGCACAATAGGGACAAAAATTGCCCTCCGTCTCCCTACAGGCGATGCGACATACGATAGCCTGCCGTAAGCCGGATTACAACATGTAACGGGTGTCCAGGAAGTAAGGACGAAATCGAATTTTGCGCCATTTGGTCCTATGACGGTTGGCAGCCGTGGTTTTTCCATGTTTGTCATCTGCCATCCTTCCCATTAGTAGCCTGACAGCTTTTGTGTGGTGAGCATTGTTGTTTGATGTCTATTTCCGTCATGGGGCAGATCACAACTGAGCAACGTATCCAAGTGATAAAAAGTTATTACAAAAACAATGAAAATCCTACGGCAACCGTTCGTGAATTGCAAGTGACACTCGGACGTAGTGCTGCTACAACGGAATCATCAGTTCGGAAGTTGATCCGGAAGTTTGAGACCACGGGTTCTGTTTCGAACGTTAAGATAACAGGACGACCACGTTCTGTTCGAACACAAGAAAACATTTCTGTCGTGCGTGAGAATGTGACCATAAGCCCCAGAAAATCGGTTCGCCGACGAGCTGAGGAATTGAATTTATCAAGTTCACTGCATGAAATCGTATCAAAAGATCTGAAAATGCACGCGTACAAGATTAAACTTACGCAAGAATTGAAGCCTGCAGATCATGAAAAGAGACATCGATTTGCTTAATGGGTCTTGGCTCGACAAGCAGAGACCGAGAAAACTTCACAAAAAGAATAATTTTCTCAGTTGAAGCGCACTTCCACCTCAGCCGGTATGTCAATAAGCAGTACTGCAGAATTTGAGGTAAAGGAAGTCTGCGAGTGACTGTGGGAAATCAGACGCATCCACAACGCACGTGGGTTCTGGCAAGAGGAATGATCGGCCCGTACTTTTTTGAAAATATGAACGGCGATCGGTACCGAAACATGCTTTCCGATTGGCTTTTCCCTCTTATCGATGAAAATGACGAGTTTTGGTTTCAACTAGATGGTGCAACATGTCACACATCACGTGAAACGATTGCTCTGCTGAATGATAAGTCTCCTCAAAAAAATAGCTCTTTGCGTGGCAACCAGGAATGGCCTGCCAGATAATGCGATTTTACGTCCTGTGAATTTTTGCGTGGGGATTTGTGAAATGAAAAATATACGTGAACAAACCACAAACAGTCGACATAAAAGTTTTCTGGGTATGGTACTGCGTCATAATGTAAAAAACTACTGCTGCTGGAGAAAAAGCAACGTTTCGGCCACGGTTGCAGCGGCCTTCTTCTGGGTCTAGTTTTTTACATTATGACGTGGTACCATACCCAGAAAACTTTTATGTCGACTGACTGTGGCCGCGGAAGCCTACGCAATTATAAACCACAAACAATACATCAATTGAAGGATGAAATTAAAAGGGTTATTAACAGCATGAATGTGTCATCGAGAAGTTCAGTGAATGCATTGCTCGCGGCCTTGGGTAGCCATACAGAGGATATAATTTTTCATTCATAAATGGGAGAAGTTACTTAACGTGTTTGCAAAAAAAATTACGCTTTCAATACATTTTATATGTTCTATAGCAATTTAACATTCGTCTACTTCCTGGACACCCTCTACTTGCACTGCTGTTTCATCACGAATAAGCTGTTGTCTTAGTTTTATAACGGCGGGTGCACGGTGTCAAAAGCCGCTGCATCATGTATTTCAAAAAGCGCCGTCTAGTGTTTCATCCTCAGCCGAGAGACATGAGCACTGTTTTCCGATGCTTCCCTTTGAGTCTGCGACCAGCGGCAACCCACTGACAGCGGGAAGTCTCGCGGCAGGGAGGGCGACGAGGTCGCTGCCTCATTGCCAGCCAAGGACGCGGGGCACTTTTACCGCCGCAAGGTCAGCACACAGTTATCTCGATAGCGCGGCCCAGCGCAATTCACAGGCCAGCACGCCCACCTGCCAACCAACCCCGCCCAGGTGCACTCAGAGAGCATATATACCGAAGCCTAGCGGCAAACGACACAACGTACACTGCACGCCTCCTCTCCAGAATTCTCTGTCCTATTTCGTAGTGTTCAGAACTAAGCTAAAATCGTCAGTATGCTGACTGGTTAGTCGCTGCCAGCCACACTTTCCCCTACTGTGTCAGACTGCTCGATTACTGTCACTTTTTCTGTTTTCCATCTTTCCGTAGTTGCTTTAAATTCGTGGAGGTATGTTTCGTCTATGCAACTAATTGTAGGCAGTTTGTTTATTACCATACACGTTTGCTTCTTTCTTTTATTTCGGGAAGGCCCGCAGCTCGTGGTCTCGCGGTAGCGTTCTCGCTTCCCGAGCACGGGTTTCCGCATTCGATTCCCGGCGGGGTCAGGGGTTTTCACCTGCCTCGAGATGACTGGGTGTTGTGTCGTTTTCATCATCATCATTCATCCCCATTACGGTCGAAGGAAGGCAATGGCAAACCACCTCCACTAGGACTCTGCCTAGAACGGCGGTACGGGTCTCCCGAATCGTTCCCCTACGCTCTGTCACGGAGTATGGGACTTCATCATCATCATCATCATCATTTTGGGAAGCATCTTCAGTGGCCTGTAATACTGGATTCTTTTTATGCATACAATAAATGTATTTTGTGGCGGATACAAAATGCTGTTATGTTTCATTTCGTCGTGTTTTGCTCTTGCTTTTTAAGTTAGAATCCATTTTTGTAGCACAAATATCGGGTACGAAATTATCGTTCAGTGTTACGATTTGCAACACTGTTAACTCGTGCGGCTGGTCCCGGCGGAGGTTCGAGTCCTCCCTCGGGCATGGGTGTGTGTGTTTGTCCTTAGGATAATGTAGGTTAAGTAGTGGGTAAGCTTAGGGACTGATGACCTTAGCAGTTAAGTCCCATAAGATTTCACGCACATTTGTACATATTTTTAACTCGTGCGTGTGGTCCTGGAGATGTATTCGTTAGTTTCCATACTCCAGTTGGCCGATTTCTGGAGTTCTTTCACCCACATTTCTCCCATCGCATGCATCACTTGCTCTTTTTAACTCATGCGTGTGGTCCTGCTGATGTATTCGTTAGTTTCCACTGTGTATCACTTCGTGATATACGCAATGTGACAAATGTGGGTGAAAGAACGCCAGAAATCGGCCAACTGGAGTATGGAACCTAAGGAATACATCTCCAGGACACCACGTATGAGTTAACAGCGCTGGAAATCGTAAGTAGCGCCGAACGATAATTTCACATCCGAAATTTGCGCTGCAAAAGTTGATTCTAACCTAAGAAACAAGAGCAAAACACGTCAAATTTTACATAGCAGTAATATTGTATCCACCATATAATATGTTTATTGTATGTATAAAAAGGAACATGTATTACAGGCCACTGAAGATGCTTTCCAAATAAAAGAAGCGAAACACGTATGGCAATAAACAAACTGCCTTCAGTTAGTTGCATAGACGGAACATACTACCACGTACTCGATTATTTGTTCCAATGGTTCAAATGACTAAGCACTATGGGACTTAACATCTGAGGTCATCACTCCTCTAGACTTAGAACCACTTAAACCTAACCAACCTAAGGACATCACACACATCCATGCCCGAGGCAGGATTCGAACCTGCGACCGTAGCAGCAGCGCGGTTCCGGACTGTAGCGCCTAGAATCGCTCGGCCACTCCGGCCGGCGGTTAAGTAATTGTCAGTATTAATGAAATACTCCAAAAGCCGTGTAGCTAAGATATTATTTTACTTTATTTTGACGACAACCAGCTTCGGCATTCCACTACTCCATCTTCAGATCCATATACATCTCTGAAACTAAACGACAATGTATTCCTGGGTTTTGTGATTTCAAACCGTTACGTAAGTGCTTCACTCGAAGACTTCAGTTGCTATCAAGTCTTCGTGTGAAGCACTTGTGGCACTGTATGGCATTATAGTTTAATTTGAGAGATGCATATGGGGCCTGAAGATGGCATAGTGGAATGCCGAAACTGGTTGTCGTCAAAATAAAATAAAATACTATCTCAGCTACACGGCTGTTGGAGAACTTCATTAACAGTGGCAATTATGGTCTGAAAAGGTTGCAAGGTTGTTGCATGGTAGTCTGTGCTGAGAAATAATTGGTAAGACAAAAACTGGATACGTTACCCCATTTCCTAGTTAATTAGCATTGAAGATACCCAATCAGGCCGTTGCGCTTGCAAATTCAAGCGGCCCGCCAGAAACAGTGTCGCCAAATGGATGTTTCATTTCGTTTTCTGAAACTGGACAAGAGAGCGATACAAAAATTGGACGATGGACAGTAGTAAGCATCGAATCCGAGCCAAACGATGAACAGCTTCGTGCGCTGTCATCTACACTGGCACAACTGATACTATTTGTATATGATGGGTCGTTTGAATTAGCCCACACAACGGCCTGATTGGCAAACTCCAACGCTAATTAACTGTGGAACAGCGCAACGTATCGAATTTTTTTCATGGCAATTACTTCTCAGAACAACCAACCCTGCAGCACATTGACAAACATTTTAGACAGTTTCTGACCGCCTGTATGTGCGTGCGTCACACGTTTGGATAGGTCTTGAATCCAGCTACAGAATGACTGTGTTTATAATGTTGTTAAACAAATATACACTCATGCTCATAAATTAAGGATAATTGCAGAATGTGGTGCCACACAACGTGGCACTACACAAAACTGGCGCTAATAGCATAGGCACATAGGGAACACACGACACAGATCTGTAAGTCCACGGTATTGGTGACAAGTTGAGAAAACCGTCCCGAAACACATGTGCTACAAAACGCCACTGCTTCCTATCCCGACATCAGTATGGGATATGATCACCATGCACACATACACAGGCCGCACAACGGGTTGGCCTTCTTTGGATCAGGTGGTCGAGCAGCTGCTGGGGTATAGCCTCCCATTCTTGCACCATTACCTGTCGGAGCTCCTGAAGTGTCGTAGGGGTGTGAAGACGTGCAGCGATACGTCGACCGAGAGCATCCCAGACGTGCTCCATGGGGTTTAGGTCTGGAGAACAGGCAGGTCACTCCATTCGCCTGAAATCTTCTGTTTCAAGGTACTCCTCCACAATGGCAGCTCGGTGTGGCCGTGCGTTATCATCCATCAGGAGGAAGGTGCGACCCACTGCACCCCAGAAAAGGCGGTCAAACTGGTGCAAAATGACGTCCCGATACACCTGACCTGTTACAGTTCCTCTGTCAAAGACGTGCAGGAGTGTACGTTCACCAATCCTAATCCCACCCCACACCATCAAACCACGACCTCCATACAGGTTCCTTTCAAGGAGTTTAAGAGGTTGGTATCTGGTTCCTGGTTCACGCCAGATGAAAACACGGCGAGGATCACTGTTCAGACTATACCTGGACTCGTCCGTGAACGTAATCCGGGACCACTGTTCCAATGACATTGTACTGTGTGCTTGACACCAGGCTTTATGGACTCTCCTGTAACCAGCAGTCAATGGAATGCACCTTGCAAGTCTCCGGGCGAATAAACTATATCTGATCAGTCGTCTGTAGACTGTGTGCCTGGAGACAATTGTTCCAGTGGCTCCGGTTAGATCCCGAGCAAGGCTACCTGCAGTACTCCGTGGCCGTCTGCGGGCACTTATCGTGAGATATCGGTCTTGTTGTGGTGTTGTACACTGTGGAAGTCCCGTCGCCTGGACACGTTTCCTGTCTGGTGGAATCGTTGCCATAATCTTGAGATCACTCTTTGTGGCACACGGATGGCCCGTGCTACGACCTGCTGTGTTTGACCAACCTCCAGTCGCCCTAGTATTCTACCCCTCATAACTCCATCAATATGTGTTCTTTAAGCCACTTTCAACACACGGTCACCATTAGCACGTCTGAAAACGTCTGCACACTTACTCCCTGTACCGTACTCTGACATGCACCAACACACCTCTGCGTATGTGGACTGCTGCCAGCGCCACCGTGCGACCACCGCAGGTCAAATGCATCGTATGGTCATACCCCGAGGTGATTTAAACCCGCAAACCGCCCACCAGAGCGTTGTTTCACCATGTATCAACATTATCATTAATTTATGAGCATGAGTGTACAAATACTTCTAAATATGCCACGCAGGGTAGCTGCGCAGTTTGAGGTGCCTTCTCACGGTTCGCGCGGCGCGCGGCTCCCCCCCCCCCCCCTCCCCCCCGCCACACCCCTCATCGGAAGTTCGAGTCCACCTCGTGCATGGGTGTGTGTGTTGTCCTTAGCGTAAGTTAGTTTAAGTTAGGATAAATAGTGTGTAAGCCTATGGGCCAACGACCTCAGCAGTTTGGTCCCATAGGAACTTACCACAAATTTCCTTATAAATATTTTTCTGGACATTTCCTACAGTTGCGCCAAAAGAAACGTTACTCCACGTGTACACTAAAGATTATCATGAGCGTGAGTCATTTAACCTATTATCCCAATGTTTTTTAATAAGAATTATGGTAATATAATGTCTGAAACTTCGTGACAGATCAACAGTGTTCACCGCACTGAGACTAGGAGCTGGGACCTCTGCCTTTCGCGGGTACGTGGTCTACCGACTGAGGCACCCCAGCACGGCCAACCAACTCCTACCTTCTGAGCTTCACAGAAGTTCTCCTCCGCAACTTGCGGGACTAACACTTCTGGAAGAAAGGACATAGCGGAGGCATGGCTTAGAGATAACCTGGAGTATTGTTTCCAGAATGAATTCTTACTCTGCAGCGGAGAGTACGCTGATATTAAACTCTCCAGCAGTTTGAACAGTAGGAGATGAGGTACTAGTGGCAGTAAAGAGGAGCGGAGGGGTCGTGAGTCGTGCTTGGGCAATTCAGTCAGTAGCACACTTGCACCCAAAAGGTGAAGGTCGCAGGTTCGAGTCCTAGCGTCGCACAGTTTTAATCTGCCAGGGAGTTTCACATCATCACGCAGTCCGCTGAAGAGCGAAAATTCATTCTGGAATATAATGTTTGTAAGATGGTCATTTGAGTGGCGTAGCGATGCAGGGCCATGGTGAATAAAGTCACCACCGAGCGAGGTGGCGCAGTAGTTAACATACTGGACTCGGATTCGGGAGGACGACGGTTCAAAACCGCGCGCGGCCATCCTGATTTAGGTTTTCCGTGGTTTCCCTAAATCACTCCAGGCAAATGCTGGGAGGGTTCCTGTGAAAGGGCACGGCCGACTTCCTTCCCCATCCCTCCCTAATGCGATGGGACCGATGACCTCACTGTTTGGTCCCCTCCCCCGAATCAGTCAAACAACCAATCAAATCACCGACTAGGCTCTTGCTGTTTCGTTTTGTAGTGTGCAATGTTTAAGTAAACCAATTTGTAGCTATGTATAAAATCGAATAATGTAAGAACAGAATGCGTATTAGCCATAAATATGTGTTCGTTTCCGTAAAAGCGTGCAAAAATTTAACGGGAGATAGAGGGTGCTCCGCTGAACAATTTGAGGTGGGAAAACGGGGGTCAGAGAAGCTAGCTTAAGGAGATAACAGGAATAAAATCACGTTACTGCGTACTTTTTTATTACATTACTTACAGTTAATTGCAAATACCATTACTGACACAATGACGCACGATTTGTACTTTATCTAAGAAAATGTGTTGAAACTGACGGCTATCAACCTCAATGCAAGTATGACATCGGCGAACAAGATTCTGGCGCAGCCTAACAAACATCCCTGATGTGCTTCGCATCACCTCCCAGGCAGCTACAACTCTGGCACTAGTTCCATCTTCATATCCACTGGAGTTTAGTACATAAGTGACTTTGGATATCCCCAAAGGAAATAATCAGGGGGATTCAGATCAGGTGACCTCGCGGGCCACGAAACAGCACCTCCCCTTCCAATCCAGCAACCAGGAAATACAGCACTGAGACGATTGCTGACATCCACACTGAAGTGAGACGGTGCACCGTCATGTTGCATCCACACCCTCTCACGAACAGCCAAGGCTACGTTCTCCAACAACTCAGGTAGAGCTGTTTGCACGAACCTCAAGTACACGTGGCCATTCAGACGGCCAGGTAGAAGATATGGCTCGCCCTCCTTGTTTCCTATCAAGAAATAAAGAATGTAGATGTAAATAAACAGTACGGTACGTGTAAACTTGTACGCCTATTAATTGTAAATAATCTGGTAAACAGTAATGTTAGACAAAGCGGTTGACAAACTTACTTCCACTTCTGCTTACTCTGGCTTCTCCGACCCCATTTTCCGTACCTGATATTGTTCAGTGGAACTTTCTGTATGATCTGTTAAATTTTTGCACGCTCCTACGAAAACACCCTGTATATGGTTTTTTTTCCACTCCGTCTTCAGGCCACGAGTGGCGTACCGGGACCATCCGACCGCCGTGTCATCCTCAGTGGAAGATGCGGATAGGAGGGGCGTGGGGTCAGCACATCGCTCTCCCGGTCATTATGATGGTATTCTTGACCGAAGCCACTACTATTCGGCCGAGTAGCTCCTCAATTGGCATCACGAGGCTGAGTGCACCCCGAAAAATGGCAACAGCGCAAGGCAGCCTGGATGGTCACCCATCCAAGTGCCAACCACGCCCGACAGCGCTTAACTTCGGTGATCTCACGGGAACCGGTGTATCCACTGCGGCAAGGCCGTTGCCTGTATATTTTAAAACATATATTGTTGTTTTAAGAGTTGTGGTCCAGTTAAAGCTGCTAGGTTGAGTTAGGCAATGGGTCACATGATCAAGTTTTTAAAAAGTCTGGCAGAGCTTTTACTGCTTTTTTTGGTAAGGATGGTCTGTTGGTAAGGTTGTGTGGCCAGAGGACGGTGTGGGGTCAGCGTTACACGGGACTTAAAAATATTTCGATGTGATCCAGATCGCGACTTAGGAACATTTCGTTGTGCATCAATTTGGGACTTAGAAATATTTTACAACTCTGAACGTCAGTGTGCGTAGACTTCTAGTTGGTCTATCAGCGAGAGAACATAACTGCCCCGGCGAATTTTTTAATCGGTAGAAATCATGTAGCTCACGAGGAGTTACTGAACGGAAATGAGGAAACAAGAAATTTGTGGCACAACTTTATTCTCAAAAATGAGATCGACAGGAAGTGCAAAATGGCTAAGCAGGGATGGCTAGAGGACAAATGTATGGATGTAGAGGCTTATCTCACTAGGGGTAAGATAGATACTGCCTACAGGAAAATTAAAGAGACCTTTGGAGATAAGAGAACCACTTGTATGAACATCAAGAGCGCAGATGGAAACCCAGTTCTAAGCAAAGAAGGGAAAGCAGAAAGGTGGAAGGAGTATATAGAGGGTCTATACAAGGGCGATGTACTTGAGGACAATATTATGGAAATGGAAGAAGATGTAGATGAAGATGAAATGGGAGATACGATACTGCGTGAAGAGTTAGACAGAGCACTGAAAGACCTGAGTCGAAACAAGGCCCCCGGAGTAGACAACATTCCATTGGAACTACTGACGGCCTTGGGAGAGCCAGTCCTGACAAAACTCTACCATCTGGTGAGCAAGATGTATGAAACAGGCGAAATACCCTCAGACTTCAAGAAGAATATAATAATTCCAATCCCAAAGAAAGCAGGTGTTGACAGACGTGAGAATTACCGAACAATCAGTTTAATAAGCCACAGCTGCAAAATACTAACACGAATTCTTTACAGACGAATGGAAAAACTAGTAGAAGCCGACCTCGGGGAAGATCAGTTTGGATTCCGTAGAAATACTGGAACACGTGAGGCAATACTGACCTTACGACTTATCTTAGAAGAAAGGTTAAGGAAAGGCAAACCTACGTTTCTAGCATTTGTTGACTTAGAGAAAGCTTTTGAGAATGTTGACTGGAATACTCTCTTTCAAATTCTAAAGGTGGCAGGGGTAAAATACAGGGAGCGAAAGGCTATTTACAATTTGTACAGAAACCAGATGGCAGTTATAAGAGTCGAGGGACATGAAAGGGAAGCAGTGGTTGGGAAGGGAGTAAGACAGGGTTGTAGCCTCTCCCCGATGTTATTCAATCTGTATATTGAGCAAGCAGTAAAGGAAACAAAAGAAAAATTCGGAGTAGGTATTAAAATCCATGGAGAAGAAATAAAAACTTTGAGGTTCGCCGATGACATTGTAATTCTGTCAGAGACAGCAAAGGACTTGGAAGAGCAGTTGAACGGAATGGATGGTGTCTTGAAGGGAGGATATAAGATGAACATCAACAAAAGCAAAACGAGGATAATGGAATGTAGTCGAATTAAGTCGGGTGATGTTGAGGGTATTAGATTAGCAAATGAGACACTTAAAGTAGTAAAGGAGTTTTGCTATTTGGGGAGCAAAATAACTGATGATGGTCGAAGTAGAGAGGATATAAAATGTAGACTGGCGATGGCAAGGAAAGCGTTTCTGAAGAAGAGAAATTTGTTAACATCGAGTATAGATTTAAGTGTCAGGAAGTCATTTCTGAAAGTATTTGTATGGAGTGTAGCCATGTATGGAAGTGAAACATGGACGGTAAACAGTTTGGACAAGAAGAGAATAGAAGCTTTCGAAATGTGGTGCTACAGAAGAATGCTGAAGATTAGATGGGTAGATCACATAACTAATGAGGAGGTACTGAATAGGATTGGGGAGAAGAGGAGTTTGTGGCACAACTTGACCAGAAGAAGGGATCGGTTGGTAGGACATGTTCTGAGGCATCAAGGGATCATCAATTTAGTATTGGAGGGTAGCGTGGAGAGTAAAAATCGTAGAGGGAGACCAAGAGATGAATACACTAAGCAGATTCAGAAGGATGTAGGTTGCAGTAGGTACTGGGAGATGAAGAAGCTTGCACAGGATAGAGTAGCATGGAGAGCTGCATCAAACCAGTCTCAGGACTGAAGACTACAACAACAACAACAACTTTATTAAAACAAGGGATCGGTTGACAGGACACATTACGAGACATCTAGGACTCGCTATTTTAGTGCTGGAGGGAAACGTGTGGGGGGGGGGGGGGGGGTAAAAATCGCAGAGGGAGACCAATAGATGAATAACTATTCAGATTCAGAAGCGTGTAGGTTGCAGTAGTTCTTCAGAGATGGAGAGGCTTGCACAGGATAGAGTATAGCATGGAGAGCTACATCAAAACAGTCTTTGGACTGAAGAGCACACCAACGTAGAGACTTGTACTGACCTATTCAGCTTTAAGATTTTGTTGCAGTTTAAGTGATTTAATTCACATTTACATGCCTTACTGGTTGAAATGGCTCTAAGCCATCTGACGGCATCAGTCCCCTAGACTTAGAACTACTTAAACCTAACTAACCTAAGGACATCACACACATCCATGTCCGAGGAGGAATCCGAACCTGCCGCCGTAGCAGCAGCGCAGTTCCGAACTGAAACGCCTAGAACCGCTCGGCCACTGCGGCCGGCTACATGCCTTAGTTTAGTTAGCTCTATGTTCAATAGCTCATTTGAACGATTATTTTTCTTCGAAATGATGTGGAACGAGTCAGTCAGTATATGTAGACATGATTAATGGTAACATTAATAAACATTATTTTTAGACCTACTCATGACACTGCCCTCGTTTGTTTGTATTGGATGCCTGCTTTTAAGCAGAAATTCGTCAGCGTAGTAGCAGATGTCCAGAAGAAATGATTTTAAATTAGAGTCAAAACTTGCTTGGCTGCCTTTCAGACATTGTATGTTATTAGGCAAATGATCAAAAATTTAACAATGGGAAATAGAGGTCTTTCCCTCTCCCTCCCCTCTAGTGTTGTAGGTGTGCATCTTAATGTTCTTCTCAAAGTGTGATGAATTATTTATGACGAATTTCATTAGCTAATATACATTTTCTGAAGACACAGATGAAATGCCTAGCTCCTTCAAGAGTCACCTACGTGATGCCCAAAGGTGAACACCAAATACTATTGTAATTTCTCGATTTTGTGCAATCAATACTTTCTTTATAAGTGATGAGTTGCCTCAATAAATTATTCCGTGGACATTACTGAGTGGGAATATGCAAAATACGTCAGGAGGTTGGTACATTTCTTTCCAGGATTAACAACTATACGAAGAGCAAAAGTAGCTGAACTTAATTGTTTGAGAAGCTCAGCAATATGCTTCCCTCAGTTCAGGTTGTCATCAGTACGTACACCGAAAAATTTGAAGCATTCCACCCTATTTACTGATTCCTGCTCATGTGCTACATCAGTTGTTGGTACGACTGATTGTTGTACAGAACTGAATGTAACATTTAGGGAGAGTCTATTTTCAGAGAACCATTTAATAATACCAATTCTTTTGTTGCTTTCTCCCTAACGTGGTTTGTTATAACGCTAGTTTTGTCTGCAAAAAAGTACCAATTTTGCTTGTCGAATGTTTACAGCTGTCACTGCTTATGAACGCTCTGCTGGCACTGTAAAGTTAAAGGTTTTGAATTCTGTATATATATTTTTTTCAGTAACTACCCATGTGAGGCCACTACTCGGCGCAGATTGAGTGTGATTCGGATAGGCACACGATTTTAACTGATCCTTTGGTTGTGAGTCATGTTACTCTCTCACGGGATCGCATCCTGAGTATTTCCCCCTTTATAATTCACGGCTATTTATTAATTTGTGTATGAGGCGGCAGAGGGCTGGATGGGGAGGGAAAGGTACTGGGACCACCAATAAACTATATTTAGGCAACAACCACAATCTTTACAATGATAAAAACACACTAACATGGAGATGATAGCGAGCAAAGAAAAGCTGAAGGTAAAAAACGCAGCACAAGTAGTAAACAATGATTTAGGTTAAAAAACGACCAAATAAAAAGACTTCAGGCCAGAGCACAAGTGTCTTGCACAACGAAGTCAAGATCTTGAATTGCTGCAGATACAAAAAATGAAATCTGCGGCTTCGTTCATAGAGAGAAAGAAGACAAATTTGTCAATTACAAAATTGACCTAAGGCCAAATAAAGGGTAAATTTCATCAGTAAGTCAAGAACCTTTGTTACAGACAGATACAGCACAAGCTCCAAACGAAGTGAAATAAGTCCTATAAAAAAAGGCGTATCAGAGTGAGGTAAGCTGTGCAATGAAGATACAAAGAACAATTACGGACTACAAACGTAGATACTAGAACTAAAATTATAGCGGAAAGATACCTTTAACTCTTACTAACAAGGAGCTTCGACTGTTTTTTTTTTTTAAATTCATGTACTGAATTAACGACTGGTGGCATATAACGAGCTTTATAATTGGTGAACGTGCTTCAGGATTTGCCTGAAATCTGCTGAATGCACAATAGGTTCTTGCGGCAAAATGTCCAAGCAAACGATAGCATGAAATTATACTAAAGGACGCCTTTAAATGGCGTTTCTTAGATTTGCATGAAGCTTTAAAGAAACCTTTTAAAATAAACCACATAAAAATTGAACAAGTGAAATATTGCCGGCCGGTGTCACCGAGCGGTTCTAGGCGCTTCAGTCTGGAACCGCGCGACCGCAACAGTCGCAGGTGCGAATCCTGCCTAGGGCATGGATGTGTGTGATGTCCTTAGGTTAGTTAGGTTTAAGTAGTTCTAAGTTCTAGGGGGCTGATGGCCTCAGATGTTAAGTCCCATAGTGCTCAGAGCCATTCGAACCATTTGAACCAGGGCTAGTTATAACACCTAGAAGCGTTTTAATCATAACTGACAAATAATAAAGAGACTGAGGACTATTACCCGACCACGATATTATTGTTCTTGGCCTTCCGTGGTCGTTATAGGAAGCACGCGCTGACTTTACAGTAAACAAGTGCAGTGGTGACTGAGGAAAGCGCATGGCACTGTGAACGATATCAAGACAGTTGTGCATATACTAAGAAGTGGCTGAGCGTGTCCTCTTGAAATATCACGATAAAAACTCATGGTAAGTCGACCGAAGCATTCTCAATGTACTTAGCTGCCCAAATGTCTTGCCAAAATTTATCTTTTTATATGGACGTATTACAGGATCTACCAACGGCCTTGCCGCAGTGGTAACACGAGTTCCCATCTTATCACCGAAGTTAAGCGCTGTCGGGCTTCATTAGCACTTGGATGCGTGACCGTCTGGGTCTGCCGAGCGCTGTTCGCAAGCGGGGAGCACTCAGCCCTTGTGAGGCAGATTGAGGAGCTACTTGAATGTGAAGTAGCGGCTCCGGGCACGAAAACTGAGAACGACCGGGAGAGCGGTGTGCTGACCACATGCCACTCCTTATCCGCATCCAGTGGCGCCTATCAGCTGAGGATAACACGACGTCCGGTCGGTACCATTGGGCCTTCCGAGGCCTGTCCGAACGGAGTTTGTTACAAAATCTATTTAGTTACTGTACAGAGAAGCCCTCGATAGTTAAGCATTAGATCCATACATAGAGAGAAGTAAACACAAATTTAAAGCAGTTGCGTAAAATAAGTTTAACAAGCACTTAAAGCACTAGCTAAATAAACGGAATGAACACTATTTCCATAGAATGCAAGACACTACAGGCAGGCAAATTATAGGTAACCTAAACAGTAGGTGCCAAACAAAAAACTAAACATCTTAAAAATGCCGACAAACATGAGACAAAGAACATGTCAGGTAATCTTCAAAATAACGGAACAGAAAGCGCCTCTTAAACACACCGCAAGAGAGCCACTCTGCTCAGTAACAGATAACAAATCTGTAACTTGATCTACTGTCACCACAGTTAGTATCAAGCCACAAACGAGCGCCTTTACCTCGCAACATCAGACCGGAGTAATGGCAGCAATATGAAATTGGTGCAGAGGGAACCAGGATGCGTTATGAAGCACAAACTAAACGCCTGTTACCAAAAGATCCCATCATAGTGAACAGTATGGGCAAGTGACAGTTCCCTAAGCGGACTCGCTTCCTTCAACGCTTGGGTGAAGGACAGAAGTTCCCAACCGGCGTGGTGGCGCAGGTAGCTCTCCAGCAATGTTCGGCCAACGCGGAGCGCTCACGCGTCCTCCTCCTTAGCCGCGCACTACTGCAGCGAAGTCTCCTCTGGTCTCCCAGCAACGGGTCAGAGGCACACCTAACACAGATACTAACGATACTACTCTCTCGCGCGAGGCACAGTTTATATAGTTCACTAATGTGCCTGTGCTAAATTAAAGTGCCTTATGACTGATCCATGTTTGTAAGGGCTTAAAGCAACAGTACACGAGTGAACATCTCTTATTCAGATAAGCCACATTCACTTTTAATGTCGTGTAATTGTCCTCTGCCGGTTAGGTAGGAACGAATTAATGCTGATGTGCAATTAATTTCTCGTCTTGAATTTGTTACCAATCCCCCAGTGACTTTACACACTTGGGGTCTCTGAGCCCACAATGCCATACAACCCTTTCTATTCTTTGTAAATTAATGTAAAACAACGATAAGGGTAGAACTCACTTAGGACAATAAGTTATTTAGGCGCCAACTCCGTCGAGGGTCAATCATTTTCCTGTTCAATAATGATCTGGCACGTAGCAAAAATTGAATTAGAAAAAAATGTGTTCGCTACTTTTGTAAAGATAACTCAACACATACATGACTATTTTCATCAGTAGCTGAACTCGAGGAATGTAGGAAGAGGGCAAGCAACAAAACTCTCCAATAACCATTCCAACTACGAAGAGAATCCAGAAAGTAAGTTCCGACGACTTACAAAGAAAACGTAAACGTCAATAAGTAAGAAGTATTTATTGCAGTAATTACATAGATACACTGGCTACTTCTCAACATAGTCACCACCATTGTTCAGACATTTATCGTAACGGTCATAGAAGTCTGCCGCCAACGTGCGGAGGCACGAAGTCACTTTAGACTGCATCTCTGCGTTGTTGCGGAAACGTTTTCCTGCCAGGAAACGCTTCATGAGACGATAAAGATGAAGGTCCCTTGGGGCTAGGTTGGGGCTGTAAGGTGGGTATTCGAAAATATTCTACCCCACTGATTCAACACATTTCGTGTTGCGTTGGTTATATGTGGTCTTGCGTTGTTATGCAGAAGTGAAATGTCTCTTCTCAAGATCCGCATATCTCTTGTTGCAAATCGCCTTCCTCAGATTTTTCGGTGTCTGGCAATGCCGCACAGCATTTATGGTCTGCCCTCGAGGTAAAAACTCGCACAGGAGTTGATGAGACGGAAAAGATGAAGGTCACTTGGAGCGAGGTTGCGCCTATAGGGTGGATCTCCCGTTCAGTCTGATTCAACACATTTCGTGAGCCGTTGACTATATGTGGTCTTGTACAGTCATGCACAGGCATAATGCCTCTTGTCAACGTCCTCAAGGCTCTTGTTATGGATCGCCCTCCTCGAATTTTCCAATGTCTCACAGTACCGATCGGCATTTATAGTCTGTCCATGCAGTAAAAGTTGGCACAGAATGCTACATCGATCCCAGAAGACACACATAATCTTTTTGAGAAACCGCCTGCTTGAATTTGGTCTTCACAGGCGAACCGCTATGCCACCAGGGCATGGGTTGTTGTTTCGTTTCTGGTGTGGCATCCGACTCCCACGTTTTATCCCTAGTGACGACGTGGTCGAGAAACTTGCCACCTTTCTCTGCATACCACTGAAGGAATGTCAATGCTTCGATCAAATACTTGGATCTGTGTTCAGCTGTCCGTTGTCTCCGCAACCATCTTGCACACACTTCATGAAAACCAAGGTCCTGGGAGACAGTTTCGTGTAGCAGTGAGGGGGAACTGATGAGAGAGTTCTGAAATTGTGAAGCGCCGGTTCTGAAAAACTTCTTGCTGCAATCTTTCTATCACTTCTGATGCCACCAGAGACGGTCGGCCAGTATGATCTCCGTAGTAAATACTGGTTCGCCCTTCAGTGAATTGCCTGCGCATTCGTCTGACCATTCCCTTTCGCTTTTAATGCCGTGTCGATACACGTTGCACATTTGGCGATGGATCTCTGCTGGACATTGCTACTGACCGTGCAAAAATCGGACAACTGCTGAAACTCGCAGTTGGCGAGACACATTGTCAGAGCAGCCATTTTATCCTAGCGCTGTGCGGTAACCATTGCCATTACAAGACTGAAACTGCACTGCATTATTCCCGTATACCTCCTCTCTACTCCTGGGCATGCGAATTCCTATCCAACCACTCGTGCCATTTCTGGACGCGGTCGAAACTTATTTTCTGGATAAACCTCGTATGTCTTAAGAAAATAAGATAGCCAAAACTTTTTTAGAGCATTTATTATTCAGCGAAGTATTTTCCAATATTTTTCTGTCTCCAGCTACACCAGAGAGCCAAAACATAATGACCACTTTTGTCTGGCGGCCTGGACAGCGGCACGATAACGAAAGTGTGTTAGTGGAGCAGATATGAATTGGGACTCGTTCTGACGACGGTATGGTCCGGGAATGGGGAAATGCGTTGACGTATGCTACTTTGACAAAGGAAGGACTGTTATGGCCCAGGGCCAGGGTACGAGCATCTTGGAAACGGCTTGGCTGTTCGCGGTGGAACCACGCCTGGGCGACAACGTGTTGGACATCCACGCATCATCACAAAACGTGGAGCTTGTAGGTTTGCCCGATCTGTGAAGCAGAGTAGACGGTGATCTGTGGTGCATCTGACAATGCTGTTGCAGGCACCAGTGTTTCTGACCACACTGTTCAGTGCACATTGTTGAACATGGTGTTCCGCAGCAAACGGCCGCTACGTGTTCCCATGTTGACCCAAGGATATCATCAATTGCGACTCCATTGGGCACAGTACCATCGAGATATGACCGTGGAACTTTGTTTCCTGGTTGAATGGATCACGTTTCTGTTACACCAGGATCATAAACGCATCAGGATACGAGTTTGCAGTCATCCAGGCAACAGCTGCTCGAAACATGCACTACGCGGCGGAGGACGGCCGATGGTGGACGTGTTATGCTATGGGGGATATTCACCCAGGCTTCGGGGCCCAAGTTAGTAGCCCAAGGCCACATGACAACTGCGGACTACACGACGGTTATTGCAGACCACCTGCGTCCCTTCATGCTTGATGCCTTCCTCAACAGCGACTACATCTTCCAGCAGGAAAACAGCCCTCCTGACAAGGTCAGAATCGTGCTACATTGGTTGAACGAGCATGATAGTGAACTCATATTGATGTCTTAGCCATCAAATTCGCCTGATCTCAACCCGATGGAATACCACTGCGATGCTAACTGACGCTAGTTTTGCGCCCAGTAATCATCAGTCCGTAATTTACAGGAATTACGTGAGCTGTGCAAAGACACCTGGTACGCCATACCTCTGGAAACCTACCATGGTATGTCGAGCTCATGCCACGCAGAGTCGCTGAGTGCGTTCCCAAGTTCGACCAACAAACCATTAAGCACATGGTTATAATGTTTTGCCTCATCAGTGTGTGTGTTTGTGTGTGTGTGTGTGTGTGTGTGTGTGTGTGTGGTTGTGTCCTGCAATTCGGTGGTCAAGCAGCACTTTAAAAAAAAGTTATTTACATTAATTTGATATTGTAAACAGATAGAAGGGGCAGCGTACACGATATAGTTATGCATATTCAGTTATATATACGAGGGTTGGAACTTAAATAGTGGCAACTATTTATTCACAACCGTTACAAAAGAGTTACATGTTTGCAACTGTTACTGTCCTCAAAGTAGTCACCAGCGTTGTGCAGAACCCGTTGCCAGCGATGTGGAAGGCGTAGTATACAGTTAGCAAAGCCTGTTCTGTTGATCGTGAGCATGGAGCGGTCTACTACCTGTCGAATCTCTGGAACAGTTCTGAAGCCAATGCCACGAAGTGGTTCCTTCATCTTCGGAATCAAGTTTAAGTCACAAGGACTTAAGTCCGGGAAGTATGGTGGATGGTACAGTACTTTCCAGTCTCATCAACCGAACTGAGAAGCCACAGCTTGCGCTGTATGCGCACGCGCATTGTCGTGCAAAATGATGGGTGGGTTGCACAGAAAGTGTCGCCGCTTCTTTCGCAAAGCTAGTTGCAGGTGATGCTCAAAAACGAACAGTAATACGACTGAAGTCCTTGTGACTTTGATTTGATTCCGAAGATGAAGGAACCACATCGTGGCATTCGCTTCAGAACTGTTCCAGAGATTCGACAGGCAATAGACCGCTCCATTCGCACCATCAACAGAACAGGCTCTGCTCTGCTAACGACACTACGCCTTCCACATCGCTGGCAACGGGTTCTACACAACGCTGGTGACTACTTTGAAGGACAGTAACAGGTACAAACATGTAACTCTTTTGTATCGGTTGTAAATAAATAGTTGTCACTATTTAAGTTCCAACCTCGCTTGCATATATACTGAAGAACCAAAGAAACTGGTACACCTGCCTAATATCGTGTAGGACCCCCGCGAGCACGCACGTGTGCCGCAACACGACGTGGCGTGGACTCGACTGATGTCTGAAGTAGTGCTGGAGAGAACCGACACCATGAATCCTGCAGGGCTGTCCATAAATCCGTAAGAGTACGAGGGTGTGGAGATCTCTTCTGCACAGCACGTTGCATGTTCAATAATGTTCATCTCTGGGGAGTTTGGTGGGCAGCGGAAGTGTTTAAAGTCAGAAGAGCATTCCTGGAGCTACTCTGTAGCAATTATGGACGTGTGGGGTATCGCATTGTCCTGCTGGAATTGCTCAAGTCCGTCGGAATGCACAATAGATATGAATGTGTAAGTAGGCTGTTTAGGTTTTTGTATTGGTAACGCCACGTAGCGCTCTGTATGAAAATCACTGGCTGTGCTGTGTGCAGTCTGTGGCTAGTTTGCATTATTGTCTGCCATTATAGTGTTGGGCAGCTGGATGTGAACAGCGCGTAGCGTTGCGCAGTTGGAGGTGAGCCGCCAGCAGTGGTGGATGTGGGGAGAGAAATGGCGGAGTTTTGAAATTTGTAAGACTGGATGTCATGAACTGCTATATATATTATGACTTTTGAACAATATTAAGGTAAATACATTGTTTTTTCTCTATCAAAATCTTTCATTTGCTAACTATGCCTATCAGTAGTTAGTGCCTTCAGTAGTTTGAATCTTTTATTTAGCTGGCAATAGTGGCGCTCGCTGTATTGCAGTAGCTTGAGTAATGAAGATTTTTGTGAGGTAAGTGATTTGTGAAAGGTATAGTTTAATGTTAGTCAGAGCCATTCTTTTGTAGGGATTATTGAAAGTCAGATTGCGTTGCGCTAAAAATATTGTGTGTCAGTATAAGCACAGTCATGTATAATTGTTCAAAGGGGACGTTTCGTATGGCGGCCCTTAGCCGAGGATACCTCACTGGAATCTTCTGATTTTTTCTTGTAGTTTGTGTAATTAGTGTAGCTTTTGTTTATTGCGAGCGCGTAATTATAGAGAGAATTTCCTTTGTAGTTGTAGTTTTTCATTGTTGTACACAGTTGTGGCATGCATGTAGATTTGCACCAAGTATTTCGCAGCTGCGCTTGCAATTAACTAGATATTATTTTCAATGCTATGTTAATGTGTTTTGTTATTTTGCTCTTCAAATTGTGCTTTTCTGTGTTTTCGTGTGAAATATTGTGACAATAATGGCGTGTGAAAAACGTAACACTAGGCTTCAAAGTAAACTGAGAAATTACAGTGAAGACGAAAGCAGTGTGTTAGCGCCGCAGAGTAATGAATTAACTAATGTTCAAAGTAGTAACTTGGTAATTGTGCATAGGGAAATGGAGCGGGCTGCAAATAATGGTGTAGGCAATGAAACAATTAGTGAACAGGGAAGCATTATCGATCGATCGGTCGGCAACAGCTCGTCTCAGGAATCCGAAATGACAGAACACAGTATTGCAAATACTGTAGACTCAGGTTTTGGGTCCTCACCGTTTTCTCAAATGAGTCAAGACACATTTTCTGTTTGTCAAAACGTGAATGTTGCCGGTGAAAATGCACTGCCAAAAAGCAAAGAGAAACACATTCCAGACACTAATACATTATTGTTGCAATTAATGCAACAAATGGAACAAAATAAGAGACAAACACAGCAAAAGCTTCAAAAGTTAGACACAATGGAACAACACCAGAGACAAACACAGCAACAATTAGACACAGTGGAACAAAATCTTCGGAAGTTAGACACCACACTTGAACAAACACGTGAAGATTTAACTACTGGGTTACATAACATTGAATCGAAATGTCAAAAAGTCTGTAATGACGTAAAAACACAAATTTGTGAGCATTTCCAACCTATTTTTTCGCGTCATGAAAATGCATTACAGAATCACGAAGCAGCCATAAAAGAACTGCAAACTATTGTTCATGAATATCACGACACCTTGCAAGCTAAAATTGACTCAGTTGCATCTACCGATTCGGTTATGCAACTTGCAAAAACTCAGGAAAACTTAAAGGACACAGTAGATACGATTTCAATACAAATGGACACTCTGAAACTTGGTTCAGAAAAACACGCAGAGGAAATAATTTCACTAACGGATAAAGTAGCCGAACTTTCAGATCAGTTCACTAACTTATCTACAAAGGTAGATGATGATCTGAATGACACAAGACCTGTAGCCTTCGCGGACACTGAAGAGTATGAACAAATTAGAAAATTCAAACAAAATCAAAATCAAATCAATACACAGTACAAAAGAGAAATTCGGGAAGTACAAGATCAGTTGGCACAAGTAATACAAGAATTACATATTTCAGAGGACACTCGCGCTCCAGTACGGGAAGAGGGACATAAAAATACGGAGCAACCACAAAATAATAACACAGGACACTTCGGAAATTATGAAAGAAATTGGCAAGGCGCATTGAATTTTGAGATGGAACCGCCGACACGACGTAACAATGACCGACATGCGACTCGCCGACACGATGATTTTGACTATAAGCTGTTCATTACTACACGTAAATTCAAAACATTTAAGAATTCTGGCAACGACATTCATCCACGAGCATGGCTTCATCAGTTCTCTCATTGTTTTCCTCCCAACTGGTCATTGCAGCACAGATTAGAATTTATGTGTGGCTACTTAGAGAATGAACCAGCTGTAAGAATGCGATCGGTCATTCACGATTGTCACAGTGAAGGAGAATTTTATCATGCCTTCCTCTCAGCGTATTGGTCTCAAGCTACTACCTGAATAGTGTAAATTCGCGTAGTCTCCTTCCGCCGCCGAGCAGTGTCAGCAGTGCGCAAGTAGCAGCATTACTGCATTTACTAGGCAATCTTGTATTTTAATAACCGTTTAAATTTTGTCGATTTGTTTGCGCTCTCTGTAGATTAGTTCTGACGTTCTTTGCAAAACAGTTTTTAGCATGGATAGGGACTGCAACTGCTGTGTTCGGATGCAGGCTGAGTTGGCATCCCTTCGCTCCCAGCTTCAAGCAGTGTTGGCTTCGGTCACACAGCTTGAGGCTGTTGCCAATGGGCATCACTGTGGGGGTCCGGATGGGGGTTTGTCGGGGACGGCTAGCTCGTCCCACGCATCCCCCGATCGGACTACGACTGTGGTTGCCCGGGATACTGCCCGCATTGAGGCTGATCCCTCACCTCTGGTAGAGTGGGAGGTCGTCTCAAGGTGTGGCAGGGGCGAAAGACATTCCGGAGGGCTGAACGGAAGGCCTCTCCAGTTTGTCTGACGAACCGGTTTCAGGCTCTGTCTCAGGCTGATACTGATCTTCGGCCTGACATGGCTGCTTGTCCTGTTCCAGAGGTTGCCCCTCAGTCTGCAAGATCTGGGCGGTCGCAGAGGGTGGGCTTACTGGTAGTTGGGAGCTCCAACGTCAGGCGCGTAATGGGGCCCCTTATGGAAATGGCAGCAAGAGAGGGGAAGAAAACCAATGTGCACTCCGTGTGCATACCGGGAGGAGTCATTCCTCATGTGGAAAGGGTCCTTCCGGATGCCATGAAGGGTACAGGGTGCACCCATCTGCAGGTGGTCGCTCATGTCGGCACCAATGATGTGTGTCGCTATGGGTCGGAGGAAATCCTCTCTGGCTTCCGGCGGCTATCTGATTTGGTGAAGACTGCCAGTCTCGCTAGCGGGATGAAAGCAGAGCTCACCATCTGCAGCATCGTCGACAGGACTGACTGCGGACCTTTGGTACAGAGCCGAGTGGAGGGTCTGAATCAGAGGCTGAGACGGTTCTGCGACCGTGTGGGCTGCAGATTCCTCGACTTGCGCCATAGGGTGGTGGGGTTTCGGGTTCTGCTGGATAGGTCAGGAGTCCACTACACGCAACAAGCGGCTACACGGGTAGCAGGGGTTGTGTGGCGTGGGCTGGGCGGTTTTTTTAGGTTAGATGGCCTTGGGCAAGTACAGAAAGGGCAACAGCCTCAACGGGTGTGGGGCAAAGTCAGGACATGCGGGGACCAAGCAGCAATCGGTATTGTAATTGTCAACTGTCGAAGCTGCGTTGGTAAAGTACCAGAACTTCAAGCGCTGATAGAAAGCACCGAAGCTGAAATCGTTATAGGTACAGAAAGCTGGCTTAAGCCAGAGATAAATTCTGCCGAAATTTTTACAAAGGTACAATAGACGGTGTTTAGAAAGGATAGACGGCATGCTACCGGTGGTGGAGTGTTCGTCGCTGTTAGTAGTAGTTTATCCTGTAGTGAAGTAGAAGTGGATAGTTCCTGTGAATTATTATGGGTGGAGGTTACACTCAACAACCGAGCTACGTTAATAATTGGCTCCTTTTACCGACCTCCCGACTCAGCAGCATTAGTGGCAGAACAACTGAGAGAAAATTTGGAATACATTTCACATAAATTTTCTCAGCATGTTATAGTCTTAGGTGGAGATTTCAATTTACCGGATATAGACTGGGACACTCAGATGTTTAGGACGGGTGGTAGGGACAGAGCATCGAGTGACATTATACTGAGTGCACTATCCGAAAATTACCTCGAGCAATTAAACAGAGAACCGACTCGTGGAGATAACATCTTGGACCTACTGATAACAAACAGACCCGAACTTTTCGACTCTTTAAGTGCAGAACAGGGAATCAGTGATCATAAGGCCGTTGCAGCATCCCTGAATATGGAAGGTAATAGGAATATAAAAAAAGGGAGGAAGGTTTATCTGTTTAGCAAGAGTAATAGAAGGCAGATTTCAGACTACCTAACAGATCAAAACGAAAATTTCTGTTCCGACACTGACAATGTTGAGTGTTTATGGAAAAAGTTCAAGGCAATCGTAAAATGCGTTTTAGACAGGTACGTGCCGAGTAAAATTGTGAGGGACGGGAAAATCCCACCGTGGTACAACAACAAAGTTAGGAAACTACTGCGAAAGCAAAGAGAGCTTCACTCCAAGTTTAAACGCAGCCAAAACCTCTCAGACAAACAGAAGCTAAACGATGTCAAAGTTAGCGTAAGGAGGGCTATACGTGAAGCGTTCAGTGAATTCGAAAGTAAAATTCTATGTACCAACTTGACAGAAAATCCTAGGAAGTTCCAGTCTTACGTTAAATCAGTAAGTGGCTCGAAACAGCATATCCAGACACTCCGGGATGATAATGGCATTGAAACAGAGGATGACACGTGTAAAGCTGAAATAATAAACACCTTTTTCCAAAGCTGTTTCACAGAGGAAGACCGCACTGCAGTTCCTTCTCTAAATCCTCGCACAAACGAAAAAATGGCTGACATCGAAATAAGTGTCCAAGGAATAGAAAAGCAACTGGAATCACTCAATAGAGGAAAGTCCACTGGACCTGACGGGATACCAATTCGATTCTACACAGAGTACGCGAAAGAACTTGCCCCCCTTCTAACAGCCGTGTACCGCAAGTCTCTAGAGGAACGGAGGGTTCCAAATGATTGGGAAAGAGCACAGGTAGTCCCAGTCTTCAAGAAGGGTCGTCGAGAAGATGCGCAAAACTATAGACCTATATCTCTGACGTCGATTTGTTGTAGAATTTTAGAACATGTTTTTTGCTCGAGTATCATGTCGTTTTTGGAAACCCAGAATCTACTATGTAGGAATCAACATGGATTCCGGAAACAGCGATCGTGTGAGACCCAACTCGCTTTATTTGTTCATGAGACCCAGAAAATATTAGATACAGGCTCCCAGGTAGATACTATTTTTCTTGACTTCCGGAAGGCGTTCGATACAGTTCCGCACTGTCACCTGATAAACAAAGTAAGAGGCTACGGAATATCAGACCAGCTGTGTGGCTGGATTGAAGAGTTTTTAGCAAACAGAACACAGCATGTTGTTATCAATGGAGAGACGTCTACAGACGTTAAAGTAACCTCTGGGGTGCCACAGGGGAGTGTTATGGGACCATTGCTTTTCACAATATATATAAATGACCTAGTAGATAGTGTCGGAAGTTCCATGCGGCTTTTCGCGGATGATGCTGTAGTATACAGAGAAGTTGTAGCATTAGAAAATTGTAGCGAAATGCAGGAAGATCTGCAGCGGATAGGCACTTGGTGCATGGAGTGGCAACTGTCCCTTAACATAGACAAATGTAATGTATTGCGAATACATAGAAAGAAGGATCCTTTATTGTATGATTATATGACAGCGGAACAAACACTGGTAGCAGTTACTTCTGTAAAATATCTGGGAGTATGCGTGCGGAACGATTTGAAGTGGAATGATCATATAAAATTAATTGTTGGTAAGGCGGGTACCAGGTTGAGATTCATTGGGAGAGTGCTTAGAAAATGTAGTCCATCAACAAAGGAGGTGGCTTACAAAACACTCGTTCGACCTATACTTGCGTATTGCTCATCAGTGTGGGATCCGTACCAGATCGGTTTGACGGAGGAGATAGAGAAGATCCAAAGAAGAGCGGCGCGTTTCGTCACAGGGTTATTTGGTAACCGTGATAGCGTTACGGAGATGTTTAATAAACTCAAGTGGCAGACTCTGCAAGAGAGGCGCTCTGCATCGCGGTGTAGATTGCTCGCCAGGTATCGAGAGGGTGCGTTTCTGGATGAGGTATCGAATATATTGCTTCCCCCTACTTATACCTCCCGAGGAGATCATGAATGTAAAATTAGAGAGATTAGAGCGCGCACGGAGGCTTTCAGACAGTCGTTCTTCCCGCGAACCATACGCGACTGGAACAGGAAAGGGAGGTAATGACAGTGGCACGTAAAGTGCCCTCCGCCACACACCGTTGGGTGGCTTGTGGAGTATAAATGTAGATATAGATGTAGATGTAGACCGAGTAAAACATAGCATCATAATGATGAAACGTTTCGAACAATCTGAATTTTCCAGTCTTATGAAATGTTTTGAAGACATGTTGCATAAGAATCAGTATCTTTCAAACTCATGCAGCCCCTCAGAACTCATCCGCATTTTCTTAATCAAATTGACTGAACATTTACGACATATTATTTTAGCAGGACATTGCAAAGACGACATTGAAGCTTCTCAGGGGCTCTTACAAGAACTGGAAATTGACACTGACAATCGCGGAACGCGAAAACAGGAGCAAAACAATTACAGGTCACATCCGTCACATTCCGCAATGACAGATATAATAACTGGACACGACAAGGCTATTCTTACAACATAAATCGTGACCTATGACAACCACTGGCAGAGTAGTAGTTACAGAGAAAGATCGCATTTTCGTAGTAATGAATGTGACAGAGACAACCATAGAAACAGACAATATGGGAACCAAAATAATTATTATCAAGGGAGACAGAATAACTTCAGACGCAACGGTCCACCATGCAGTTACGATTCCGGGAGAAATTCTCCACCACATGACCGACAAACAAGAAACTATGTAAACTACCGATAAAACGACAGACCTGAATTCCATCAGAACTGGCGAGCTTCAAACAGGGCAGGGCCTTCTCGTCAAAGTGAATTTGTAGAAGTTAGGTCTCCTAATCCCAATAACGACGCACGCCAACAAAGAGATAGCAGACAATGACTCGCACCGCAGGCAGCCACGTGCGCCGGCTGGCTCAGAGAAAAATAACATAGACGCTAACCTTGAGAAAAATTTGAGCATTCTTTACCGATGTACCATATACCACATGATAATTTCGTTGAAGCTGGAGCTCTGCGTGCTGGGAAGAGTAAAGGATTGCACCACATTTCACATGTAAAACCGATTATTGAAAGATAATCTGCTTTTTAACTTTGTCTTTGCCATATAACTTTTCACTTTACATTACTAGTATGCTCTGTCAGACTTAGAATCTGTTAATATGCAACAATGTTTGAAGTTAAATATCCAGTCAAGAACCAAGAGAACTTATTTAAACAGAAATTACGAATGCATTGTTATTGTGAACAGACGACACAATGTTATTGTGTGTGTACATTCTTGCTTGTTAGTTGCACGATTACGTAATGACAATAAGGCTCACATACTTAGAACATTTACCAGTACTGCTAATGAGATTTTAATGCAACATTTTGGTTTACTTGAAAATACATTCTGGATTTAAAGTACTTTTTGTGAGACTAAAGATGACTTAGTATTTGGTTTCTTTGACAGCTACACGATTATATCATGACGCTACTAATGAGTGACAATTTACAATGTTGTTTTTGTGGTGTATCTGTTTTATATCTACACAGGTTTTCCGAATTCTTCTGGAAAGTAAAACATGTTTTAGTAGTAACTTTTGTGGTATAGCTACAATGAGACAGCCTTTTTCGTAGCACGACAATACATTACATTATAGTACTTTCTTCATCACGGCAATAAGCATAATAACTACAATATCTATACGCAAAGCATCTCACTTTTGTTTATGATGAGGTGAGTACATTGACTTCAGCAGAACTTTGCTTACAGAGGACGATAACTACGACACTTCAACAGAATTATCTTACAGCAAGACGCACATTTAGCGCTACAGGACACACATTTCACTGATTAATTTTGTACTTAAAACATTTATTTTTAAAGATTTTTGAATTACAAAGAAAGTTTTCCGTGATACATTTCATTCCATTGCTGTAATCTGTAACACCTGAGGGTATAATTACATTAATCCTCAGGGGGGAACACGCTTACTTTGTGTACCATGTGTGTGGCAATCACAAGGAGCCCTAGCTAATATGGTATTTGCCTATACAACTTTACACATTGGTACCATATTTCTCCAACACAAAATACACAGCTACCTGATCATTTAACTGAGAGAGACAAACATTTATTTTACTACATCAGTGACAGATGTTTACGTAATTACACCGTCGGATAACTTCACACTTACGAAATTGTATTTTGTCTGTACTTTGTGAACTGTTCATATTTTTTCGGAACCATTGTGATACTATGAGAGCTTTGAATGATGTATTTGGTATGGGGTCATGATTTTTCAAGTACGTTGGAGGTAGATGACACTATCGAAATGAGCAGAGAATTTTTTTTTTTTTTGACATTATTGCAGAAAGCTACGCCTTTTTTGAGATTTGGCTGAGGTTTTATGATGTTATGATGACGATGTGTATTACGCTGTTGCGGTATGTTTATGATCAATAAGCTGATGCTACATGAGGAATTTGATTATGCTACATATTTATTATGATGAAATATTGAAGAAGTGTCGACAAATATGTATATGTGCAGTAAGGTAAGGAATAATGAGTAGTGGTTAGGGACTCTGACTTGTGAAAAAGTATGTTGGAAACCAAGAATCGTACTTTAATAGTTATGAAATGTGTCTAATGGGTGAATGTATCACAATGCCGACGAATATTTTTTGGACACTGTTATATTTATAGGATTTTGTTTCTACAGATTTGCAACGCAAATTCTTGAACTGTGAAATTTTTATATGAGACTGTCACAGCAGTGCAAACTGGTGTCGTAAATATTTCGGTAAGAAAGCCAAGTGACCTTGACGTAATGCACCTTGAGTGGCCAGCTGTGGCAGATGCCTGGAGAAAAAGCCATTAGTGTGTGCCTTTTCAGAGGCACAGGAAAAAAAAAACAAAGGGAGGCCATAATCCTCGCTATTGACATTCCTTTGTAGAAAGCATCGTAAATACGACACCCTCAAACTTGAAAACATGATTACACTGTAGAGTTCTTAATGTATGATATTTACTGAAATGAAATGATGAGAAACATTTCATGTCTATTGTCTTGCTAGTTGAAAGATTGTTTACTGCATTATGAAATGCCATATGGCTAGTGAATGACGTTTCACGCCTTGCTTTGCCTATTTTGTTTAATATCTAGTTTCTAGCTGCACTGCAGCATTGGTTAAAATAAAATTTAATAGATGTACTAATATAGTTATTTTATGCCTACAGATCCAGTCAATTATAAATTTATGATCTACTTCCAAGAAAACGAGGGCGCATAAATAGACATTTCCCTTCACAGGAATTGCATAAATAATTTTTTAAACGATTTGGTAACTTGTCTGCTACAGTAACTTATCATGATGCATCACTCTAGTATTAAGATGTGACATAGGTATTAGACATGGCAATCTTTAGTGTAATATTTTTTCTGCTTGAGCTTTGTCATGTTTAGATATAAGTTATTACATTTGCTGCTGCTGTTTGCCAGGCATAATGCTACTAAATTTAACTTTGTATTACTCTGTTAAGCTAGTTTTACTACTGATTTATTTTTCTTGTTGCTGCACATTGGCTCATATTAGTTGTAAAGTTGCATTTCTTGGTAATTTAGATTTACTGTAGCTTGCATTGACAATTTCCATTTCTTTTTCATTGCTGTTTGTATTAATTGTTTTATGCTGCTGCATTGCCTCGTCCCTTAGTTTAGCATCTGAGCTCAGTTGATTTAAGTTAGCTATATAAGGTAGGCTATATAAGAGAACGAGTTGTGATGAATTGGAAGAAATGCATTGAGGAGCTATAAGAAAATGGTTTGGCCAAAAAAAAAAGTATTTTGAAAGAGGATGTGAACAGAATACAGAAAGCATGCTTGGATAGGATTTTTTTGGTGGAAACAAATGTTGAAATAAGAGGAAAGATCTACAGAATGAAGTTTTGGGTTGGACTGCAGTACCAAACGTCACACTGAAAACAAACCCTGTCCTGTATTTTTGTGTTATTACACTATGTATATTTGTGTTCTTCCTGTCTTTATGTGTTTAGCTGATGAGAGTTATGTTGTAGAATTTTTATAATACTACGTTATTTACTTTGTAAACATGTTTAGACATTATTTATCTATTCTGTTTTGTTTTAATGCTCATGTGTAAAGTTGATGTTTCAAAAGTTATTCTGATCTTTTATGTGTGTACTCATGTCATAATTCCTGTAACACTGATGTATATGTTAGTTCGGTTATTTTGTAAAGCCTGTACTACAAATGTAATCTGTATTGTTATGTTCTTTAATGATGTAATTTGTTCCTTTGTAATTGTATTCTTATGTTATAAAATTGTAACTGACACCAGTTCATCATATTATTAACTTGTAAGTTATATTTCACTGCACACGTTTCTGTTGGTCATAGTATATGGACAATATGTGAGAAGTAGGGACTGATAGTGTTTGCATGTGTGTTAATAATTCAGCAAGGACTGGATAACAGCATTGCTGGTTCAAAGGACATTTCAAAAAAAAATTTGTGAGTGCACAAGTGGTGGTTCATGGACTTGCTATATTATCCGCAAGACTTTTCAATAGTGATTGTGCACCTGCACAGTCACAACAGATGGCTGCTGGCCATCTCTACAAGGCCTACAGTGGGTCTGCATCTTTGATGACCCACCAGTACCATTATTTCTACAAGGACTGCAGTGGGTCTGCACCTCTGGTGGCCCACCAATACCATAATCTCTACCAGGACTATAGTGGGTCTGCTCTGTGATGTCCTACCTACCAATAGTCTTCAAAACTTCGAATGACTCTGTTGTGGGTTTGCTCTGTTGTGGCCCATTACCTGTCTGCATGTCAAGAGTCAGCACTGTCTTTTCGTTGGAAGGACAACACTACGTCTTCAAGAATGCGTGGAAATCCACTACTTCCGTGTGCATTTTCTTTTACTGCTCAGACTTTGAGAAAAACACTGCAATTTTACTGTGATGAACGATCAGGACTGTCTTTATGGACTGTGAGAAAATTTTAGCTTTTGACCATCATTGTATCAATAAGTGTGTGCATTTGATATCTTTGTTATTGTAATTATGAAAAATTTTATCAAATCTGCATTGGCCACTGCCCAAAACAATTCTTAAAATTTTTTGTGGGGAGCATGGGGGCTATGTAAGTAGGCTGTTCAGGTTTTTATATTGGTAACACCACGTAGCGCTCTGTATGAAAATCACTGGCTGTGCTGTGTGCAGTCTGTGGCTAGTTTGCATTATTGTGTGCCATTATAGTGTTGGGCAGCTGGATGTGAACAGCGCGTAGCGTTGCGCAGTTGGAGGTGAGCCGCCAGCAGTGGTGGATGTGAGGAGAGAAATGGCGGAGTTTTGAAATTTGTAAGACTGGATGTCATGAACTGCTATATATATTATGACTTTTGAACAATATTAAGGTAAATACATTGTTTTTTCTCTATCAAAATCTTTCATTTGCTAACTATGCCTATCAGTAGTTAGTGCCTTCAGTAGTTTGAATCTTTTATTTAGCTGGCAGTAGTGGCGCTCGCTGTATTGCAGTAGCTTGAGTAATGAAGATTTTTGTGAGGTAAGTGATTTGTGAAAGGTATAGTTTAATGTTAGTCAGGGCCATTCTTTTGTAGGGATTATTGAAAGTCAGATTGCGTTGCGCTAAAAATATTGTGTGTCAGTATAAGCACAGTCATGTATAATTGTTCAAAGGAGACGTTTCAAATGGTTGCAGGTGATAAGATAGAATGCTCACCTGTCACTTGTCACTCGTATCTAGACGTACCAGGGGTCCCATATCACTCCAACTGCATATGCACCAGACCATTACAGAGCATCCACCGGCTTGAGCAGTCCCCCACATGGATTCATGAGGCTGTCTCCATACCCGTACACGACCATCCTCTCGATACAATCTGAAAAGAGACTCGTCTGATCAGGCAACATGTTTCCAGTCATCAACAGTCCAATGTCGGTGTTGACTGGCCCAGGCGAGGCGAAAAGCTTTGTGTCACGCAATCATCAAAGGTACCTGAGTGGGCCTTCGGTTCCGAAAGCCCATATCGACGATGTTTCGTTGAATGGCTTGCATGCTGGCACTTGTTGATGGTCAGCATTGAAATCTGCAGTAATTTGCGGAAGGGTTGCACGTTGAACGATTCTCTTCAGTCGTCGTTGGTCCCATTCTTGCGGCATTTTTCCCGGCCGCATCGATGTCGCGGATTTGATACTTTACCGGATTCCTGATATTTACGGTACACTCTTGAAATGGTCGTACGGGAAAATCCCCATTTCATCGCTACCTCGGAGATGCTGTGTCCCATCGCCCGTGCGCCGACTATAACACCACATTCAAACTCTCTTACATCTTGATAGCCTGCCATTGTAGCAGTAGTAACCGATCTAACCACTGCGTCACACACTTGTCTTGTATAGGTGTTGCCGACCGCAGCGTCGTATTCTGCCTGTTTACACACCTCCGTATTTGAATAGGCATACCTCTACTAGTTTCTTTGTCCAGTATATACTAAGCAGATTCCAAGAACATGTTTTGGTGTGGTGTGTATTTGTTTACGAGTGTGGGTTTGTGTGTACGTACGTGTGCCTGTAAGTGCACAGAGCCTGTACATGTGAGTACATGTATGACTTACATCAAAATGTAGTTAATAATTCCTTTTCTGACTCCATGTGTGAGAGGGCGGCTGAATGAATGACGCTTGAAAGCTGTAAGAAAAGAGAAACATTCATTCCACATCTACTTCGCAAAGCTTTCGATTCCATCCCGTAAGAAAGAATGGACTTGAGAGAACACTGACGTGTGCGTAAAACTCGAGTGGCGTCGTCACGTTTCAGGAGGCCTTTTGTATTCGCTCCTTCCCACACTTGGGTAGCGTGTGCGAATGTTCGGGGGGACTGCTTTGGGTTTCCTCCAGAGTGTGCCTCTTTTTACTTTTGCATTGTCTGAGTATTTTTGGGTCTAATATCCCTGTAAAGTTTTTATTTTGATTTTTTATTTGATATTTGTGGCCCATACTGTATTCCATTAGTTCTTCATCTAATAATTATGAACAACTTTATATTTATCAAAGAAATACACAACCTGTGGATGTTCTACTCTCTACAGCATTTATGTTACTTAGTACATGCAGAGTACATAGTAGCTGGTAACAATCTCTTTATAAAGATCGCATTATCTTGCAGTTCTTTTTACGTTTTCTAATGTCAGAATAGTGGTGACGTTCGTGGGAAATCTGTGTTTCAGTGTCTTTAGCTATGTGCTGATCGCCGTACTACTCACACGAAAAGACTATGTGGTCTGATTCACCTACTGACGTTGACACGTACTAACACATTTGGGGGGGGGGGCTTAACACTTATCCTAAATAGATGACTGGAATATTTTCCGTGATTCCTTGTCAATGGCGTTAGATGTGGTCTGCAGCACGTCCATTCTACAAACCACGATCTCCTGGGAGGAACAGATTGCGCTTTATAACGTTAATGGGGTCTATGAGATTGTGTTTTTATCGCCATTCCTTTCCCTCCCATTAAGTCTGGGTATGTGGTTGGCTTAGTCACGTATAAGAAGGTGCCCTTTGTGTGTCACACCTTTCCTAGCAGATCCACGTACTCATTTCGGTCACTTACGCAGAGCATATCTTATCTGTCGTTTGTAAGTCACAGTTTGTGATTTTTGCAATAAAGCTGAAATTCTATCCAGGTAAACCTGCCTTCTTGTGCTTTACATGTAGGAGCGGCCAGTTATGACGAATACGCCGTCGATTCAACGCATGCAGTGCTCCCGTTTATGAAAAAATTATTAGGAAATGAAAATCTGTTTTCAGCTTTTGGCGGTAGTTTTCTACAGTAAGAGGTGTGCCTAACTTTATGCAACAACACGAAATCCAGTTACAGTTCGTTATTACAACATATTCTGTAGTGGCGATGAAAAACCATAAACAGACTGAATCAGAGAAGTGCTGTGGATGGCTACAGAAACAGCAGAGATGATGCTTGTGGCTTCACTGCATTCACGCCGACGTAACAATGCCGTAAGACCTCGCCAGAACGTTTTCCTAAATCTAAAAACGTGTTCCTCAGAAACATTCGTAGTTGTTTACTGAATGATTTCTCTGCTGAAGAGCACGCTTCAGCTCGTACGGCTCCCGTCCGTCTGAAGGAAGTGCGGCTCTGGCTTCTCCCACGTCCGCATTGTTCTCGGGATCTCGCTGTGCGTGACGCCCGTTTCCTGGGATTTCGTAATTTCGTGACGCAGGTATTTCGTAATTCCAGCGAGTGTCTCATTTTAACCGCACGTAAAATCTGCAAAGGGCAGCCTTGAAAGACGTTTGCAGAGCACTGTCGATTAAATACGGCTACAGAGTCCTTCAAGGACAGCTGAAACTAGATAAAGAGTAAATACACCGACGAAACAATAGCAGTTGCCGAATAGAATCGACTAGGAAAGCTAGGAAAGCTACTCAAGCGTTGTCGATGAAAAAGCAAACACTCTTGACAAGTTCTGCTGAGCGCGTTATCATACGAGGGCTGTCCAGAAAATAAGTTCCGATTGATCACGAAATGGAAACCACAGAGAAAATCAGAAATGTTTTATTTGTTACAGTTAGCTACACCTTCCAGCTACTTCTCTACGTAGAGGCCGTTCTGACTTAGACATTTGTCGTAGCGTTGTACCATCTTTCTAATACCCTCATCATAGAAGGCAGCCGCCAGTGCTTTCCGCCAATTCTCTACGCTGGCCTACAGCTCGTTGTCCGTTCAAAAAATGTTGTCTTCATAGCCAGCGGATCATGTGAGCAGAGATGAAACTCAGAGGGAGACAATTACGGGCTGCATTGTGGGTAATCAAACATCTCCAATTGAAAACGATGCAGGAGCATCGTCATTGCCCCTGCAGGGTGCAGCTGAGAACTGTCTTGAAGAAGAAACCGCACGACAGTTATATAACGATGGCTACTTAGCTTCAGGCGAAATTTCTCACCAGGCCCTCGTATTTGGCGGGAGACACTATTTTCTAGACATCTTTACGCGCTCCCTGTGAGCTCAGAAATGAGAAGAGCGACGTGATGCTATCTAGGGTCATATTAGAGACACTGCCCAACACATCTGTGCAAAGTTTTATCGGAATTTCATAGTCGTTTCCATTTCGCGACCGATCGGTACTTTCTCGACACCCCTCGTACAATTGCAGCGAGCACTTCGTCCACTATTGTAGACCACCTGGCTACCAGTTCCCTTCGAGAGTTCCACCAAAGAAACATGGATTAGCGACTATTTTGCTGTTATAGCGACGATGGTCACCAAGACGAAAAAGTTTACCAAGAAAAATGGATATACGTATAGTACACAGGGTGTTTCAGTAAGAGCGTGCAGAACTTTGACAGGTCATACAGAATGCTCCACTGAACAATTTGAGGTAGGGAAACCGGGCTCGGAGAAGTCAGCTTAAGAAGATATGCGAGTAAACTTGTCTGCCGCTTTGTCTAGCATTACTGTTTTCCAGCTTGTTTACAACTAACATGCGTGCAAGTTTACATGTACTGTGCTGTTTATTTACATGTACATTCTTAATTTCCTCCAAGGAAACAAGGATGACGAGCCATATCTTCTACCTAGCCGTCTGAATGGCCACCTGTACATGAGGTTCGTGCAAAGAGCTGAGTTGTTGGAGATCTTAGTCCTGGCTGTTTGTGAGAGGATGTGGATACTACATGACGGTGCACGGTCTCACTGCAGTGTGGATGTGCGCAGTCATCTCAACGCCGTATTTCCTGGTCGCTAGATTGGAAGAGCAGATCCTGTTCCATGGCCTGCAAGGTGACCTGACCTGAATCTCCTAAAACGTCACACTGGACTCGCATTCGGCAGAGCGACGGTTCAATTCCGCGTCCGTGCATTTTGATTTAGGTTTTCCGTGATTTTCCTAAATCGCTCCAGGCAAATGCCGGGATGGTTCCTTTGAAAGGCACGGCCGACTTCCTTCCCCGTCCTTCCCTAATCCGATAAGACCGATGACCTCGCTCTTTGGTCTCTTTCCCCAACCAACCCAACCCAACCCGTGTTGGTGTGAATGAGACCCCAGCGGATACGGAGATGGAGTTGGTTGGCAGAATTGCAGCTGCCTGTGATGTCATTCGAAACATGCCAGGGATATTTGTCAGGGTCTTCCAGAATCTTTTTCGCTGGTGTCATGGTTAGATTGAGGTTGATAAGCTTGATTTTCAGCACATTTTGTAAGATAAAGTACAAAAGATACTTTCATTTCCTCAGTGATGGTATTTGCAGTTAACTGTAGCAAATTAAATAAAAAAGTATACAGGAATGTGACTTTATTCATGTCATTTCCTTAAGCTGGCTTCTCCGACACCAGGTTCCCTATCTCAAATTGCTCAGTGGAATATCCTCCATGTTCTGTTAAATTTTTGCACGCTCTTACGGAAACACTGTGTGTCTACACGGTGAGTCACGTAAGACGTAACATCTCTTTTATTTCGTGAACGGTTACACACATCGAAACGTGGTTTTCAGCAAATGTTATGACATCGAGGGACACGTATTTTTGGTTTAGTTCACGTTTCTAGCGCTGGTATCAACGGAGATATTGAAGCAAATACTTTCTTAAATGGAAGCATGCACTTTTTATAACCGCTTCGATAACTCTTGAGAAGTCAGTTACAGTAATATAGCGATTGTTGGCCGGAATCGGTATTAGCGGTGCAAACACTGCCAAACATAGCCCTCGTGCTACGCTGTCAGAATGTTGCCACATTTGCGTGTCTAGTTGTCAGCACTGCACACTGCTCGTTTCTGCTTCAACATTCGTTATGTGCAGGCTGGAGCACCAGTGAGGAGCAGGTGGATAAACTACTTTTTTATGGTGAATGTAAAAAAAATGCCGTAAAACACTATAGTGGCACAGGGCTATCTGTCCGTATCGCCAGTGTCCGACACACCAGGCAATTGCACGAATTATTAGTACACTAGTGGGGACAGGCTGCTTGAACGTCAAAAAGAGGACAGGAAAGAAGACTGAAACTGGCAGAGAATACGAAGAAGATGTTCCAGTTACGACGCTAATGAATCCGCACAGTGATAGGTGACATATTGCCAAGGCATGTGGAATCAGCCACACGAGTGTCATTCGCATTCTGTATCGACAGAATTTCCATCCCTGTCATCTGTCACTACATTCTGCACTCGACGACCGTGATTTCGGACGTCGTACAGAATTTTGTCGGTTTCCCCTTCAGCAACCGAGAGTCGTCTCTCCGTTTTTCCAACGTATGCTCTTTACCGATGAAGCAACTTTACTAACCACGCTGATATAAATTTGTACAACATGCACTACTGGGCAGCCGAAAATCCGCACTGGCTTCGTGCAACATCAACGACCTTGAAGCGTAAACGTAAGATGCAGCATCGCAGAAAATTAAATTGTGGGGCCTTACTTCATTTCAGGCGTTCTAAATAGACATTCGTACCCACACATTCTGAAGAACATTCTGCCGATTCTTCTAGAAAAGGTACCACTGGATATTCCACAGTGTATGTGGCTGCAACAGACGGTTGTCCAACTCACTTGTCCCATGTTGCAACGCAAATACTGAATGATAAGTCCCCTGGATGCTGGATAGGACGAAATACTGTTGTCAAATGTCCTGTGAGAACCGCCAATTTGATCCTTCTTGATTTGTTTCTTTGGGGAGCACTCAAAGATGCAGTCTATGACGAAGCCCCAACTACGCCAGACGATATGTAACGTCGAATCGCCAGGGCATGCTCTACCATAGCATCCACTGTAATTACTTCTGTTCATCGTTCTTTCGAACGAAGATTGCAAATGTGCCTTGCACTCCATGGTCAACAGTTTGATGGTTCAAATGGCTCTGAGCACCATGGGATTTAACATCTCAAGCCATCAGTCCCCTAGAACTTAGAACTACTTAAACCTATCTAACCTAAGGACATCATACACATCCATGCCCGAGGCGGGATTCGAAACTGCAACCGTAGCAGGCGCGCGGTTCCGGAATGTAGCTCCTAGAACCGCTCGGCCAAAGCGGCCGGCGTCAACAGTTTGAACACATGCTTAAATAAAGGTTAAAGTTATTTTTTAAGACAAAATTTATGTTACGTGATATGAATGGTTATTAAGTCATTTTAAGTAAACTGTTTATTTCATTTACGTGTGTACGAAACTGCATTGCCATGACAAATAAGTCGACAGCGTGTATTGCACGTAGCTGGTAACACTCTCATTACACGCTCACATACAGCATGAAACGATTTTTCGGTAAGAAGAATATTTATTTTGCCGTGTACAGGTGGTCACCAAAGTATTTTTAGTAAAATGTTAGTTCAGCTAATGAATCCCATATGATATAATTTAGAGTAGTGTAGGTACCAAAGTATTTTTAGTAAAATGTTAGTTCACCTAATGAATCCCATATGATATAATTTAGAGGAGTGTAGGTAGACACAGTTGTCCTACAGCATGTATTTTACTTCTAAGAAGCGTACAGCCACGTACAGGAAAAGATAGGTCAAATCTTTCTACTAACATTTAGATATTTAATGCAGCTGTTGCTTTTTGCAGCATATAAGAACCTTTTATTTGTGAAGAATGAACAGTTTATTTCTCTGCTTCAGTTCACGCAAACCTGGGAGGGTACACAAAAGTGCAATAGTTTTCCTAAGCCCTTAGTGATATGCTAGATTCTAGCGTGTGTCGTATTTCCATGTACAGAATACGTAGGTGAACCTGCGTCCAGATCTTATGTTGGTTCAAGGGGGAATAAAGCTATATATATTCTCGTAGCGCAGGCCTACCCCTTAACGGTATATAACTACGCAGCCTGGCCTGAGACGCCTGCTTGGCAGTGTTTACACCGAAATGCCATTTCCAGCCACTGTTCTCTCACATTCTAGTACATTTCTCGATTTTTTGGGACTAATTTCAACGTCAACATTAAGAAATGCTCTATCACTGTAATTACCTTTTATAGAGCTATTGAACGCAGTTATAAAAAGTATACTGTTCCATTTTAATGGGAATTGGATATAAGTCATAATCTTCTTCTCCTCCCCCCCTTCTAGCCCCGTCCTCCTCACCCCTCCCCTTTTCCATCTCCTTCCTCTTCCCCCTGTCTCCATCCATCACCTTCCCCCCACTCCCTGTACATCTGCTGTCCCACACACATTCTGTATCGTTCTCCTCCGCCCTCATCTTTCTGCCCATATCCTGCTTCCTCTTCTTTACGTCCATTTCGTCCCCCTTCCCTCTCCATCTGCTTCTTCCTCCTCCCTCTCTGCATTGCAGTGTTGACCTCAAAGCACTGCAGTGCTGAAAAACATTGTTCATTGTTCCGAAGTCGACCAATACATCCGCGGTGTAATCGACTGTTGGCTTCGCCAAACGCCAAACGTTCAGTTCGAATCATCACGTTTATCCTTCTGTTTTATAGACGTTCCAAATTTCTTTGTATGTAAGCTCCGACTGAACGAATCGGACTCGACTGTATCATTCTACCGGTGTCAGAGTGAATCGCGCTTGAAAAATTCGTATTCGATTTGATTCTACGCTCTTCCTCAGTCTCATTGACTCGACTATCATATACCTGGCTGCATTGCACGTACGCCGACCGACATTTCGACGCGTCACTGATGGCATTAAAAAAACACGAAGTGAAATCAGTTGAATGTTTGCAACACACCAAAATACCACGAACTGACATCAGTTCGGTCTTTGCAACACGCCAAAGATACAGTTTGATCATCACCGATAAGACATTGAAATATCACTTGTATTATTTTTCGCAAAATGTCAATATTGAATGCGGGATTTGCTGTTGTTATAAAAACACGCGACAACGAAACTGTGAAGCTGAACGTCGTAATTTTTTAATGTTACTAAAACGTGTGGCGGCAGAAATATAAACCTGACCGTCGCATCACTATCACTGAAATTTTCATACAAAATGCCGTCCAGATTTCCGACTTTTCCGGTGGATTTTCGAAAAATTTTCTTTCATACAAACGTTGTCCTGGCACTTCCGAACATACAGAAACAAAATCAGCCAAATCGTTTGAGCCGTTCTCAAGGCAACTGATATATAAGTCCAATAAACATAGATCCGGAAACGCATACTTTCCGAGACAAACACCTGTTTAAGAACTTTCAGCATTGCAGCGCATCAGCAATCGTAAGTATCGAAATAATTATGAAAAATCTGCCTCGATTGCATAAACTACCTGATGTTTACCTAGGTTTCAGCGTGGGTAACCACGCCTTCTTCAGAACAAATATAAAACAGCTTGCCTAAATAGGCACAGTCAAAGACTAAAATCAACACCTACAGCGGCAAGGCCCCATAATTTTTTCTTCAAATACACGGTACATATGTACCAAGTCAATAATATTACTTATCTCAACCCTGTGTGTGCTACCATGACGCAGCCAACGTACGATGGTCACAGTTTTTGTATTTATTTCCTTCCTCGATCAGCTGAAGTATTTCTTCTGTTATCCAAGGTTTCTTCGCAGCTCCCTTTCTTTACTTTTATATGTCTGTCCAAATTCTGTGGTTGCCTGTTTTAGAGATGACTACTCCTCTTCTAGTCCATCTTCCTAGCTGTGTGGTCAACATACATGACTGCCATGCTGAGGAACTGTGGTCGATTCCCAGTACTGCCATGGATTTTTCCTTGATGGGAGGACTGGTACGCAGTATACTCAGCCCCATGATGCTAGTTAAAGAGTTACTTGGACGAGGAGTGCGGCTCCAAGGTCTGCAAAACCAATAAGGCCGGGAAGGCGATGCGCTATGCCCCCGGCCCTCCATGCCGCCTCCAGAGGATGCCATTGTGTGAGGATGACATGGTGGTCGGTCGCCGTCTGTGGCGAGAACGGCGGTGCAATTCCTCTTCAAGTGAAGTGCCTACTTTATTAGTCATTATCATAGTATCTACAGCCTTAGGAAACTTCAAACACAATTCATCATTCCCGAGTACCCCTGTGTCTCATTTCTTTCGACAACGATTTTTTCGGACGATTCTCTTAAACTTCAGTCTACTCTTTATTATTACTACAGGGTATCCACAGTCTATTCCCGCGGCAGGGTACGTCTTACAAACCAGTAGCTGATTTCACAATCTCTTTCTGACGATGATGTAATCTAGATGGAATCTTACCGTCTCTTGCGACGGTATCTAACGGTTACTGCTGGTGCAGGTGCTCTTCTTAATGGCATCCTATACGAGCAAACGTATTGCATCCTCGCCTGTGGTTAATCTTACTTCAGGTACCTAGGCTACCCACGACACTGTTTAAAAAGAATAGCTCGATGTAATCATAGGATCGAGCTGTGCAGTCTGCTTTGAAGCCCCACAACTAACTCGCTGCAAATAATGATCTGTAACTGTGATTCTGCAGCAGTCAAATAGCCCATGCATTAGCTAGATTTGCGAACTAATAAGATATACAAATACAAAATAAACGTTAAATGAATAATTTAATAACAAGGGTTCTATTCTAACATCTGTTATTGATGTAGACGATAGAGATTATGCTGAATAATGTTTATTCAAGAAAGGACATCTCAAATAAATGGGAATTGGCCTTACGATAGACACAGACAGAAAATATCCTCCTCAAATGCAGTGAAGTTACATGGAGAGCGTTACGAGAATGGTAGCAACATTCCCAAACTAAATAGTCATCAAAAATACACGAAAACAAAGTACATTTCGTTATCACAATACTCGAAATATCCATCAGCTCAAAATAATTCAGAGTTCAAAATGATGATTTACAAATTAACATATGCGACACAAAGAATAGTAACTCATATTCTGTCTATCCATAGTTCTGTAATACAAGCGGAAAAAGGTAGAGTTCTACTCTGGAGCACATTCAGACCTCTCGAAATACACACATCATCCCGGTTCCCAGAACTTCTGAAGACAGACGTTGACTGTGGGTACTGTGTCAAGAACACAGTCCCTTTGACTGTTCAGAGATGTCACTAAATCCGTCCAGAGATGTAAACAACCATCCATGAGTAGCACCTATTAAACGGAGGGGGTCCGACAGCCGATCAGTTCCAGTGATTCCACCAGGAAGGAGATACACGGCTCGTGTTGTCTGCAGTTCAGCCATACCTAGACGGTCAGTACCGAGGTTCGATCGCGTCCGCATTGTTACTTTGTGCCAGGATGGACTCTCAACAAGGGAAGTGTCCAGACGTCTCGGAGTGAACCAAAGCGATTTTGTTCGGACATGGCGGAGATACAGAGAGACAGGAACTGTCGGTGACATGCCTCGCTCAGGCCGCCCAAGGGCTACTACTGCAGTGAATGGCCGCTACCTACGGATTATGGCTCGGAGGAACCCTGACAGGAAAGCCACCATGTTGAATAATGCTTTTCGTGCAGCCACAGGACGTCGTGTTATGACTCAAACTGTGTGCAGTAGGCTGCATGGTGCGCAACTTCACTCCCGACACCATGCAGCTCGATACAGATGGGCCTAACAAGCCGGCCGCTGTGACCGAGCGGTTCTAGGAGCTTCAGTCCGGAACCGCGCTGCTGCTATGGTCGCAGGTTCGAATCCTGCCTCGGGCGTGGATGTGTGTGGTATCCTTAGGTTAATTATGTTTAAGCAGTTCTAAGTCTAGGGGACTGATGACCTCAGATGCTAAGTCCCATTGTTCTTAGAGCTTTTTTTTTTTCTTTTTTTCCCCAACAACATGCCGAATAGCCGAATAGACCGCTCAGGATTGGCATCACGTTCTCTTCACCGATGAGTGTCGCATATGCCTTCAACCAGACAATCGTCGGAGATTTGTTTGGAGGCAACCTGGTCAGGCTGAACGCCTTAGACACACTGTCCAGCGAGTGCAGCAAGGCAGACCTTCCCTGCTGTTTTGGGGTGGCGTTATGTTAGGCCGGAGTACACCGCTGGCGGTCATGGAAGTCGCCGTAATGGCTGGACGATACGTGAATGCTATCTTCCGACCGATATTGCAGTCATATCGGCAGCATATTGGCGGGCAATCGTCTTCATGGACGACAATTCGCGCCCCCAGTGTGCACATCTTGTGAAAAACTTCCTTCAGGATAACGACATCGTTCGAGTAGAGCGGCCAGCATGTTCTCCAGACATGATCCCTATCAAACATGCCTGAGGTTGATTGAAGAGGGCTGTTTAAGGACGACGTGACCGACCAATCACTCTGAGGGATCTACGCTGAATCGCCGGTGAGGAGTGGCACAATCTGGACCAACAGTGGCTTGATGAACTTGTGGATAGTATGTCACGACAAATACAGGCCTGCTTCAATGCAAGAGGACGTGCTACTGGGTATTAGAGGTACCGGTGTGTACAGCAATCTGGACGATCACCTCTCAAGGTCTCGCTGTATGGTGGTACAACATGCAATGTGTGGTTTTCATGAGCAATACAAAGGGGGGAAATGATGTTTTTGTTGATCTCTATTCCAATTTTATGTGCAGGTTCCGGAACTCTCGGAACTGAGGTGATGCAAAACTTTTTTTGATGTGTGTGTAAAGTTCCTTGAGAAATTAAAGAATGGTGGCGATCGACCAGAATCACCCACTCCATTACAAACCACCCGATACCACAGGCAGATCGAACATCCAAGTGTCCCCTTCAAGATTTAACTGAAAAGTGTCCCCAAAAGTTGAAACTCATAGCGGCAGTTCGCTGCCTAGAACCTATCACCCATATTTCAGAATCATGCACTTTACCACAGGCAGGTCTGTCTTCTTCCAGCAAAGCGTAAAAAGTTTCCAGAATCTCTCCCTTGAGCTCTTCACTCGAAAAGTCCCAGTCTCCACTTGAATCCCATAATTTTCCACTGCTGCCTGCTTTTCCATTGGTTGAGGGCCGTTCCTACCAAAACTACATCGCTCGTAAGCTCCACAGACGTGATTGAATTCAACATGACCACTTCACAGATCAAAATAATATATTAAAATGATATTTAAATAAGGAAATGTTATAAAAATTCGGTCGCATTCCGACCATTCACATTAAATATAGACAGAGTGTCATTTCATGCTCCTTCAATTCCATGCACAGAGACCAACAGTCGTAGTGGTTAACGAGCCATGTTGTACCAGGCTCTTGGCAAGCCATGATCACACATTTTTAACGAATGAGAAATCTGGAGAATACGCTGACCAAGGCGACTGTTGAACACCGTCTGTATCGACCTACGCAGGTCAGCAAGGGCAGCATGCGGATGCGGTCTTGTGTTATCTTGTGTGATCTTGTGTGCAGATTAATGTCACAGACACTGAGACCTCGAATATGTGGCACTGACAGGGACCTTTTTTTTTCCTTTTTTTTTTTTTTTTTTTGAGTCATCACTCTTCTGACCAGTTTGATGCGGCCCGCCACGAATTCCTCTTTTATGCCAAGATCTTCATCTCTGAGTAGCACTTGCGACCTGCGTCCACAATTATTCGATCCATGTATTCCAGTCTCTGTCTTCCTCTAGAGTAAATAAGCCAGTACTCTTGCGGAAGTGCTCTCAAGATAAATGACAACAGATTGTCGTTAAATATTGTTTAAATAGTTATTTAAGCCTGTTTATCAGAAGCGTCTTTTGATACTCTTTTACACTACTCGCCATTTAAATTGCTACACCAAAAATAATTGCAGATTGTAAACGGGTATTCATTGGTCAAATATATTATACTAGAACTGAGATGCGATTAAATTTTCACGCAGTTTGGATGCATAGATCCTCAGAAATCAGTACCCAGAACAACCACCTCTGGCCGTAGTAATGGTCTTGATACCCCCAGGTATTGAGTAAAACAGAGCTTGGATGGCGTGTACAGGTACAGCTGCCCATGCAGCTTCAACACGATACCACAGTTCATCAAGAGTAGTGACTGGCGTATTGTGACGAGCCAGCTGCTCGGCCACCATTGACCAGACATTTTCAATTGGTGAGAGATCTGGAGAATGTTCTGGCCAGCGCAGCAGTGGAACACTTTTTGTATCCAGAAAGGCCGGTGCAGGACCTGCAACATGCGGTCGTGCATTACCCTGCTGAAAGGTAGGGTTTCACAGGGATCGAATGAAGGGTAGAGCCACGGGTCGTAACACATCTGAAATGTAACGTCCACTGTTCAAAGTGCCGTCAATGCGAACAAGAGGTGACAGAGACGTGTAACCCATGGCACCCCATACCATGACGTCGGGTGATACGCCAGTATGGCGATGACGAATACACGCTTCCAAGGTGCGTTCACCGCGATGTCGCCAAACACGGATGCGACCATCATGATGCTGTAAACAGAACCTGGATTCATCCGAAAAAATGACGCTTTGCCATTCGTGCACCCAGGTTGGCCGTCGAGTACACCATCGCAGGCGCTCCTGTCTGTGATGCAGCGTCAAGTGTAACCGCAGCCATGGTCTCCGAGTTGATGGTGCATGCTGCTGCAAACGTCGTCGAACTGTTCGTGCAGATGGTTGTTGTCTTGCAAACGTCCCCATCTGTTGACTCAGGGATCGGGACGTGGCTGCACTATCCGTTACAGCCATGCGGATAAGATGCCTGTCATCTCGACTGCTAGTGATACAAGGCCGTTGGGATCCAGCACGGCGTTCCGTATTACCCTCCTGAACCCACCGATTCCACATTCTGCTAACAGTCGTTGGATCTCGACCAACGCGAGCAGCAATGTCGCGATACGATAAACCGCAACCGCGAGAGGCTACAATCCGACCTTTATCAAAGTCGGAAACGTGATGGTACGCATTTCTCCTCCTTACACGAGGCATCACAACAACGTTTCACCAGGCAACGCCGGTCAACTGCTGTTTGTGTATGAGAAATCGGTTGGAAGCTTCCCTCATGTCAGCACGTTGTAGGTGTCGCCACCGGCGCCAACCTTGTGTGAATGCTTTGAAAAGCTAATCATTTGCATATCACAGCATCTTCTTCCTGTCGGCTAAATTTTGCGTCTGTAGCACGTCATCTTCGTGATGTAGCAATATTAATGGTCAGTAGTGTACAAAAATGGCGGCAAGAAACACATGCGCGTGACCTATTCTTAAATTACTATATTTTGTACTACATACTGTTATTAAAGTTGATGGCAAAATACTAAACTACTCATTAAATAAAAACTCGAGCATGACATATCAAGAGATATTGATGCTGTATTCAATTGCTGGGTAAATGTGGAGAATATGTAGTTCTGACAATATCTGCATAATTAAAAAGATGTAAAACATCTAATAAACCAAGAAATAAAATGGATACAGACAAGCGACTATCAGGAATGATAGCAATAGTGCTATGCTATCATCTGAGATATTGTTTGTTGAAATCAGATGAAGCATTTAAAAGTTGTTAATTCAGAGAATCATTATAAAAATGTCTGTTCGCTATGAAATATTAACTTCTGCAGTTACAAAGATATTGAAGATATTGTTGTGTCGTTGCAGATACACCTCATATTTCTGAGATTGCAGATGTATTCAGATTTGCTTTAATATTTAACTATACATTATTATAGACTCTCAAAAAGCTGTAAGAAGGTATCTTTCATCTTGTATGACAGTCTGCCATTTTTGGTGCATCTCCTGCACAAAGGCCGTGCGAGCTACGGTCGTCCAAATTTCCAGCTTTGGGATTTACCCAGACCCGGAAACACACTCCTTGTCTCTGCAATTGAGCTCGCCTATGGTGGCCGCAGATGTCCTCGTCCCATTGATCCGCACTCAGCCTAGTAACCTACACTACCGGCCATTAAAATTGCTACATCACGATGATGACGTGCCACACACGCGAAATTTAACCGACAGGAAGAAGATGCTGTGATATGCAAATGATTAGCATTTCAGAGCATTCACACAAGGCTGGCGCCGGTGGCGACACCTACAACGTGCTGACATGAGGAATGTTTCCAACCGATTTCTCATACACAAACAGCAGTTGACCGGCGTTGCCTGGTGATGCCTCATGTAAGGAGGAGAAATCCGTACCATCACGTTTCCGACTTTGATAAAGGTCGGATTGTAGCCTGTCGCGATTGCGGTTTATCGTATCGCGACATTGCTGCTCGCGTTGGTCGAGATCCAATGACTGTTAGCAGAATATGGAATCGATGGGTTCAGGAGGGTAATATGGAACGCCGTGCTAGATCCCAACGGCCTTGTATCACTAGCAGTCGAGATGACAGGCGTCTTATCCGCATGGCTGTAACGGATCGTGCAGCCACGTCTCGATCCCTGTGTCAACAGATGGGGACGTTTGCAAGACAATAACCATCTGCACGAACAGTTCGACGACGTTTGCAGCAGCATGGACTATCAGCTCGGAGACCATGGCTGCGGTTACCCTTGACGCTGCATCACAGACAGGAGCGCCTGCGATGGTGTACTCAACGACGAACCTGGGTGCACGAATGGCAAAACGTCATTTTTTCGGGTGAATCCAGGTTCTGTTTACAGCATCATGATGGTCGCATCCACGTTTGGCGACATCGTGGTGAACGCACATTGGAAGCGTGTATTCGTCATCGCCATACTGGCGTATCACCCGACGTGATGGTACGGGGTGCCATTGGCTCAAATGGCTCTGAGCGCTATGGGACTTAACATCTAATATCATCAGTCCCCTAGAACTTAGAACTACTTAAACCTAACTAACCTAAGGACATTGTAACCTCCCCACAAAATTAAATAAAATAAATAATAAGAATATGATACAAAACATATTAACAAATGACATAAAGTGCATACACACTGTAATTCAAAACATATCTACCAATGACAAAATGTATATGCAATGAGTACAAAACATATTAACAAATGACATAAAGTGCATACGCACTGTAGTACAGAACATATCTAGCAATGACAAAATGTATACGCAATGAGTACAAAACATATTAACAAATGACATAAAGTGCATACGCACTGTAGTATTTTTTAACCATTTTACAAGAACTAGGATAGGAAAGGGAAGGATTGCATCATGGTTGTAGCACAGTAGGTTGCACGTAGCTGCACTGAAAGTCCATATCTTTCTACAGAAGCACAACACCAAGTGAGACAATCTGTAGTTCTCTTCCCTGAAGAATTAATCAGTGTAGCCAAGACACTGAAATGTCGTATTAATATTCAATGTTATCATTTTGGTAGTACATTAGGTACACCAAACAGTGGGACCATAATAACATCTCCATCGTTCAAGGTGGTGGTCAGCATGATGTGTCAACACCACACTCTTTCACCAACGTAGAATTAGTGCAAAAATCAAATATAGTGCTCCATGATCATAAGGATGGACAGGACAAACGGATATTGCAGTAATTACTGGCAATTAGGGTAGAAGGTGAAGGACATTAAGTCTTATGCTAGTCATAATTGAGAATTACACTAATCTATCAACCGATTTAACTAATTGTTGGCACTCATTGCCTAGTTACTAAACATTTCTGTACTATGTATAAAGTATTACAGAATATTATTCATAAGTCATCTGATTATAGTGAACATTGGCACTCATTGGCCAGTTACAAACCATGCATTATTCAAAAGTGATCATTCAAAGCAAGAGTTAATTAATGGCATACCATTTACATAATTCATCTAGTTATAGTAATCGTTGGCACTCATTGCCCAGTTATTAACCATCAGAAGTCATCATTCAAAGCAGGAGTTAATTAATGGCATAGCATTAACATAATTCATCTAGTTATAGTAATCATTGGCACTCATTGGCCAGTTACAAACCATCAGAAGTCATCATTCAAAACAGGAGCTAATGAGTGTAGCATCAAGCTACTGGTATTGATATATAATAGCATGTAAGTGACATAATACAATTTTAAAATATAAGAAACAGTGGCATTCATTGGCCAATTACAAAGTATTCATATAGTTTTATAAAACATTATTCAGTATTATTCAGAAGTCATCATTCAAAATGAGAGTTAATTATTGGCATAGCATTTATAGAGTATAACAAAAATATTATTTACAGAAATTATTGGCATAGCATTTATACATTGTTACAAAACATCATTCAGTATTACTCAGAACTCATCATTCAAGTGACATAGGACATATTTAAAATTTAACACACTGTAACTATTACTCAAGGTCGGTGGTTAGAAAACATCATTCAGTATTACTCAGAACTCTCTTAAACTGGTAGCATTATTTGGGACTGGTAATACATATTTTTGGTGCTAGCAATGCATTGCGTTGGGATCGATAATTAATTGCTGGGGCATAACAATATTTGCTTTGACTTATTGCTGTAAATGAGGATAGGTAACGTCATTCGTCATGAGTCAGCTGTAGCAAGGTTATGAAACAAGTAGAGTATATGTGATCACATTCATGAATGACACACACAAATGGGTAATAAATGCAAGTACTAGAACAGGTTTAATGACTAACTGCTTATAGCATATTAATTTCATGAATAGCTTCTCCTAGAAAAAATACAAAATGGATTTTTAAGCTGAAAGAAGAAACGCATATTATGCTGAAAAGTAGTGAACTTCGAATTAACAGGTAATGAAACGTGTACTCAATATGTATGTACTCTAGCTGTCCTTTCCAAAACATTCAGTCATTATACCATGCGACATAAGACATACTGTCAAAACGAACTGCAACAAATACTTAAATAACTACATAGCATTTCTTAACTAACAGTAAATATATAAACTTCATCATTATTCTCATCTGCAAAGAAAAACTTCATTATTCATATTACCATAACTTCATTACTATCATCACCTGCAAAGAAAAACTTCATTATTCATATTAGCATATTCTTCATATAACTATTCATCATCATTCATTATCATCTGCAAAACAGACACTTCATTATTCATTATTCATATTACCATTTGCTTCATACAACTATTCATAGTATAGAGTTTCTTATTCCTAACATATTTCATCACTAAGATTAAGATGTGTAGTTCTGTCTGACAGCCTGCATCAATCGCCTCGTATTCTGAAAGAAAAAATTAGTTAAGACTGCTATCATACGATGTGTATAGTATATTCGTTGTTAGTGTTTGTTAATTTTGATCCATTTACTCTTCTTGACGAGGTATTGCATCTCCTTTCGTTCATTCCGAAGGTGAAATTCCCATTTCATAGTAATCCACTGTGGTTTGTTTAATTTATTTCTTTTACACATTACTGCTTTCTGAAAATTATGAATAAGGATTAATATCTTGCATTTAAATCATATACTCATTAAATAAAAACTGGTTTCTAGTGATATAATTAAGCATACAGCATAGCATGACAGAAAACGTATTATGTCAAAAACATAGACAGTGTTCAGGTGCAAAAATGTACACAGAGTATCATAATGTAGCAGCAAAAAAAAAGTAAAATAGTCACGATGTTGAGATATCATAAGGCAAAATGTCAAAGTCAACTGGTGTTTGTTATATCTTAAAGATTTCGTAGTGCATACAAACAAAACAGGAAAACAATCATACATACATGAAAAATGGAAAATGTGCGTGGTCTGATATATAACGACAAGAAATGACTTTCTTTGTGTTCAGCTTGTATGTTGTGTAGTTGATAGAGGCGAGAGTTGAAGACTTTAATGGAGAAAGAATTTGATAAAATTAATATGTCACTAGATAGAATTGCATAATTGGTCATAAAATATGTAAGTTTATCTGGAAAAATGTGCACGGTCTTATGTGTAACGACAAGAAAAGCGACCTGCTAACCTTACCTTGCCGGGCACTTGCCAAGAAAAAATATGACAATCATCAGTAAGTAGTCACATAAATATAATTGCTTAAGCGGTCATAAAATACGTAAGTTTATCTGGAAAAATGTGCACGGTCTGATGTGTAACGACAAGAAAAGCGACCTGCTAACCTTACCTTGCCGGGCACTTGCCAAGAAAAAAATACGATAATCATCAGTAAGTATTCATATAAATATAATTGCATAAGTGGTCATATAAAAATCAGGAAATGGCATTACAGTGTGATAAATCATAAAGTATGTTCATTCAATAAAGGGTTTAAAATTGGATACATGGTGATTGCCTTTGCTTTTTCTGGTTCTAAAAGTTTCAACGTGTACTACATTGGGGTGAGGAATACTGCGAATTCGATATGGACCTGCGTATGGAGGTCAAATTTACTACATCTACTCTTTCCTCTGTTGGATAAATAATGTGTGCGCACTAATATCTTCTGTCCAATGTGAAAGTCATGGCGTGTACAAACCTGTTTTTGCTGTCTTCTCCGGCGCTCTGCGGCTCGTTTGATGTTGTTCAGCGCAATGTCAATTATTTCATGGTGTCGTAGTCGACGAGATGTAGGAAAGGATACTAATTCTTTAATTTTGTTAGGTGGTTCAACATTTTTCAGTATAACAGTCGGAGATAGCATAGTAGATTCATTTGGTATGGAATTAATTACATCCTGGAATGAGAGTATGTGTTGTCCCAATCAACATGCTTTTTATGGCAGTATATTCTACATAGTTTACCAATTTCTTTCATTAGTCGTTCACAAGGGTTCGAAGAAGCGTGGTACCTGGGTATATAGATCGGAGAAATGTTTCTAGCTCGTAACATACGTGTCCATATAGCAGATCGAAACTGTGATCCATTGTCGGAAATTACTTTCAATACATGCCCTACATGGAATAAAAAATGTTTTACAAATGCATTCGAAACAGATTTAGCAGTAGCTTTGCGTAACGGAGTGAAGGTAACAAATTTCGAAGTGAGTTCAACAGCGACAAAGATGTAGCAAAAACCTCTATTAGTTCTGGGAATCGGACCAAAAATGTCTACAGCGGCCATGTGTCTCAATTTAACAGGTACAATGGGATGTAACGGAGGAATATGTGAAGTCGTGTCTGACTTAGCTTTCTGGCAGATTTTACATGACGCTAAAACTCGTCGAATACGTTTCTCCATGTTGGCAAAATAACAGTTCTGTCTCAGTATAAGAAAACATTTTCTGGCTCCATAACGTGCGTAACTTAAATGAATATACCAAATTAATTTGTTAACAAGCTCGTCAGGAATACATAATAACCAATTGTTGCTGTCAGGGTGAGAGCGGCGAAACAGAATATTATTGCGTACAGTGTAATGGGTTCTAATGGTAACATTATTCCTATCTTGCCAAAGGTGTTTAATTTCTTTCCATACGTTGTCTTTACTCTGCTCTTGTGCTATGTCTCGTAATGACGACGAAATGAAATTTTCAAATGCAACTTGTTGAATATACATGACGCTGAAATTTGCTTTGCAGAAGTTGGTTGCGATGACGCTGAAATTTGCTTTGCAGAAGTTGGTTTCGATGTCTTGCTGATTGTTACTGAGAGAACGGGATAGTGCGTCTGCTACAATATTTTGTGTACAGGGAATGTGAACAATTGTAAAATTAAATTCCTGTAAATAAAGTTTCCATCTGCTTAATCTGTCGTGTGTAAATTTTGCGGAAAGTAAAATCTGTATAGCTCTATGATCTGTGTAAACGGTCGTATGTCTTCCATAAAGAAAATGCCGAAATCTCGTAAATGCCCAAAACAACACATAATGTTTCAAGTTCTGTGACAGAATAATTGCGTTCAGCAGGTGACAGAATGCGACTCGCAAAGGCGATGTTTTTAATTACTGTACAACCATCTTCTTCAATTTCCTGAAAAATGTGTACGCCTAAAGCGGTGTTAGAACTGTCGGTGGCAATGGAAAATTTTCTAGTAAGATCTGGATGTGATAAAAGTGGTGCATTCAACAAAGCTCCTTTCAGATTCACAAATTCAGAATGTGCTTGGCTATCCCAGGACCAAATAGTGTTTTTACCCGTCAATTGACATAATCTAGGGGTGTCTAAAGCAGAGTAATGAATAAGTTTCCGAAAAAAGTTAATTAAACCCAAAAAGCTGCGTAGTTGTTTCTTCGTAGTAGGAACAGTAATGTCACGTAAAGCTTGAAGTTTTTCCGGGTCAGGCGCAATGCCTTCTGCTGAAATTACATGTCCAAGAAATTTTATAGGAGTCTTGCCAAAGGGCGATTTACTGAGATTAACTGTGAGTCCTTGTGCACGAAAGGTTCGTAACAGTTGTTCAAGAATCAGATTGTGTTCAGACCAGTTAGCTTCTGCAATAAGAATGTCGTCTACATACGTAATGATTCTGTCTTTTATGCAAAAGTGTGTATCGGATGTCGTAAAAACTAATAACATTTTCGTGAAGAAGATTCTGTGTGTCAAAAGTATGGCTTACGTTGCTGTAAGATGCAACCTGTACTGTATCTAGTCAAATTCTATCTGACGTGCTATTATTTGCGGGAGGATGCTGTGGCATCTGTCCTGTTATTTCTTCCTGACGTATTACGTTCGGCATGATCATTTGTTGTTGCGGATGATTCTGCTGCTGGTAAGACCGACTGTTATTAAACGTACGCTGAAAATTGTGCTCATTACTTTTACGTCTGTCATGATAGTCATTGCTATACGGTGCATTGCGATATGAGTTAAAATGGTGTGTTTTCTGTACGCACTGATTTCCTTGTTGCTGTGCGTTACTATTTGGCGGAGCCGACGCTATACGTGTAGGCGGCGAAACATTAAAGCTTGGTTGACCTTGCACATTACATTGTTGGTTAGGTATGCTAACTGACTGGCTTTGTTGCTGTTGTAGGGAAAAGCCTCTATGGTTACCAAAATGTGGTTGTGACTGCTGAAAATTTTGTACATACTGATGATTACAATTTTGTCTGTTATTAAAATTACGCTCGTAGTTCTTGAGTGTCTAATGAAAATTGTCACTTTCGGTAAAACTTGTAATATCAGGTTTTCTTTACTCATTCTTAATCCTAGATAGATCGATAGTTGAAGAGCTGTTTTGATAGATATAAAGGATAGTAGAAGAGAAGGCAGCAGTGCAGAAAACTAAAGATGAAATAGCACTACTACAGCTCGGGGCCCTGTGCACACTACGGCACATATTCATTGAAGTGTAATGAATCCCCTGAGGTCATTTACGCACTGCAATTAAATTTTGGTTTCTGTGTTACAGGCAATGCCGGTGAAAATTCAAAAGCAAGTTGTTGTATCCAATCCAATTCTAGTTTCTGCATTACAGGCCAAGCTGGAGAAAATACAAAAGCAAATTGTCGTATCCAGTCCAAAGCGTGACTCTGTGTTCTGTCATTTTTAAATACCTTAGAATTTTTTACGGATAAAAATTGCTTATAATCACAATTGTCGTCTCTGTATGTGTGAACAGGTTCAGGATTGAATGAGAATCTGTTTGCCTGTGTCTCTTCGGATTCTAAGCTGCGTGGTCTCTGTAAATTACTTAAGTTATAGTGGCTGTGTGGGTGTGGCAAATGTTCGGAACGTGGCGTATGCTGTGACGTGTTAGTGACTGAAACATTTTTAATTTCTGTCACTTTAAAACGTTCGTCAGTTTGGCTGATCTGTTGTTCAAATTTCTTATCGACTTTCGTATCCAGAGTGCGTGAAACTTCTGCTGACATAAAATTAAACTCAGCGCGTAACTGTGGTGCGTTTCCAGAGCATTGTTTAGCGACTGCACTAATTTCATCTCTAAGTAATTTAGCTGTGGCCGCATGTGTATTACTTAATTCTTGAGCCACAGATCTATTTCTTCACTACTACTCCTAGCCTTAATTTCCTCACGTAATTGTTCTTTAGTATCATGACATTGCGCGGCAACGACTGTAATCTGTTCACTCAGTTGTTTGTTCTGTTCATTTAGGTTGTCGTGTTTTTCATTCAACTGTTTGAAATTGTTCTCTTGTTCTTTCTTAGACTGTAGCAATACTGCCATAATTTGATCCAAGCCAAAATTAGCGACTCTGTTTTCTATGCTGTGTAATGGTGTATGTGCATTTGTCGCGTTTTGTATAACCATTTGGTCATTATCTGATTCTTGAACAGGTTCGCCAATTGGATGTGCATTGTTAGTCACTACCTCGGAATCAAATAAATCTGACGTACTTTGAGTACATTGTTCACCTTCGTTAGAAACAATTATCTGTTCGCTACGTAAATTTTCCAAATTAGGCGTGTCAAACTGCACAGCGTTCATTGTAACGGAACGTGTCGCGTCATCAATTGCCGTTAAATTAAGTGTGGGCATAAATAAATTTGTTTGCTCATCATCTGGAATAAAATCATTACTAGTGGTCGGTAGGCACTGATTATCTGTAATTAAAGGATTATCACTATTACAGTGAGTGTCGCAAATGTTGTTTTTGTTGTGGTCTTCAGTCCTGAGACTGGTTTGATGCAGCTCTCCATGCTACTCTATCCTGTGCAAGCTTCTTCATCTCCCAGTACCTACTGCAACCTACATCCTTCTGAATCTGCTTAGTGTATTCATCTCTTGGTCTCCCTCTACGATTTTTACCCTCCACGCTGCCCTCCAATGCTAAATTTGTGATCCCTTGATGCCTCAAAACATGTCCTACCAACCGATCCCTTCTTCTAGTCAAGTTGTGCCACAAACTTCTCTTCTCCCCAATCCTATTCAATACCTCCTCATTAGTTACGTGATCTACCCACCTTATCTTCAGCATTCTTCTGTAGCACCACATTTCGAAAGCTTCTATTCTCTTCTTGTCCAAACTATCTATCGTCCATGTTTCACTTCCATACATGGCTACACTCCATACAAATACTTTCAAAAACGACTTCCTGACACTTAAATCTATACTCGACGTTAACAAATTTCTCTTCTTCAGAAACGATTTCCTTGCCATTGCCAGTCTACATTTTATATCCTCTCTACTTCGACCATCATCAGTTATTTTACTCCCTAAATAGCAAAACTCCTTTACTACTTTAAGTGTCTCATTTCCTAATCTAATACCCTCAGCAATACCCGATTTAATTTGACTACATTCCACTATCCTCGTTTTGCTTTTGTTGATGTTCATCTTATATCCTCCTTTCAAGACACTGTCCATTCCGTTCAACTGCTCTTCCGAGTCCTTTGCTGTCTCTGACAGAATTACAATGTCATCGGCGAACCTCAAAGTTTTTACTTCTTCTCCATGAATTTTAATACCTACTCCGAATTTTTCTTTTGTTTCCTTTACTGCTTGCTCAATATACAGATTGAATAACATCGGGGAGAGGCTACAACCCTGTCTCACTCCTTTCCCAACCACTGCTTCCCTTTCATGCCCCTCGACTCTTATAACTGCCATCTGGTTTCTGTACAAATTGTAAATAGCCTTTCGCTCCCTGTATTTTACCCCTGCCACCTTTAGAATTTGAAAGAGAGTATTCCAGTTAACGTTGTCAAAAGCTTTCTCTAAGTCTACAAATGCTAGAAACGTAGGTTTGCCTTTTCTTAATCTTTCTTCTAAGATAAGTCGTAAGGTTAGTATTGCCTCACGTGTTCCAACATTTCTACGGAATCCAAACTGATCTTCCCCGAGGTCGGCTTCTACCAGTTTTTCCATTCGTCTGTAAAGAATTCGCGTTAGTATTTTGCAGCTGTGACTTATTAAACTGATAGTTCGGTAATTTTCACATCTGTCAACACCTGCTTTCTTTGGGATTGGAATTATTATATTCTTCTTGAAGTCTGTGGGTATTTCGCCTGTCTCATACATCTTGCTCACCAGATGGTAGAGTTTTGTCATGACTGGCTCTCCCAAGGCCATCAGTAGTTCTAATGGAATGTTGTCTACTCCCGGGGCCTTGTTTCGACTCAGGTCTTTCAGTACTCTGTCAAACTCTTCACGCAGTATCTTATCTCCCATTTCATCTTCATCTACATCCTCTTCCATTTCCATAATATTGTCCTCAAGTACATCGCCCTTGTATAAACCCTCTATATACTCCTTCCACCTTTCTGCCTTCCCTTCTTTGCTTAGAACTGGGTTGCCATCTGAGCTCTTGATATTCATGCAAGTGGTTCTCTTCTCTCCAAAGGTCTCTTTAATTTTATTGTAGGCAGTATCTATCTTACCCCTAGTGAGACAAGCCTCTACATCCTTACATTTGTCCTCTAGCCATCCCTGCTTAGCCATTTTGCACTTCCTGTCGATCTCATTTTGGAGACGTTTGTATTCCTTTTTGCCTGCTTCATGTACTGCATTTTTATATTTTCTCCTTTCATCAATTAAATTCAATATTTCTTCTGTTACCCAAGGATTTCTATTAGCCCTCGTCTTTTTACCTACTTGATCCTCTGCTGCCTTCACTACTTCATCCCTCAGAGCTACCCATTCTTCTTCTACTGTATTTCTTTCCCCCATTCCTGTCAATTGTTCCCTTATGCTCTCCCTGAAACTCTGTACAACCTCTGGTTCTTTCAGTTTATCCAGGTCCCATCTCCTTAAATTCCTGCCTTTTTGCAGTTTCTTCAGTTTCAATCTGCAGTTCATAACCAATAGATTGTGGTCAGAATCCACATCTGCCCCTGGAAATGTCTTACAATTTAAAATCTGGTTCCTAAATCTCTGTCTTACCATTATGTAATCTATCTGATACCTTTTAGTATCTCCAGGATTCTTCCAGGTATACAACCTTCTTTTATGATTCTTGAACCAAGTGTTAGCTATGATTAAGTTATGCTCTGTGCAAAATTCTACAAGGCGGCTTCCTCTTTCATTTCTTCCCCCCAATCCATATTCACCTACTATGTTTCCTTCTCTCCCTTTTCCTGCTGACGAATTCCAGTCACCCATGACTATTAAATTTTCGTCTCCTTTCACTACCTGAATAATTTCTTTTATCTCGTCATACATTTCATCAGTTTCTTCATCATCTGCAGAGCTAGTTGGCATATAAACTTGTACTACTGTAGTAGGCGTGGACTTCGTGTCTATCTTGGCCACAATAATGCGTTCACTATGCTGTTTGTAGTAGCTTACCCGCATTCCTACTTTTTTATTCATTATTAAACCTACTCCTGCATTACCCCTATTTGATTTTGTATTTATAACCCTGTAATCACCTGACCAAAAGTCTTGTTCCTCCTCCCACCGAGCTTCACTAATTCCCTCTATATCTAACTTTAACCTATCCATTTCCCTTTTTAAATTTTCTAACCTACCTGCCCGATTAAGGGATCTGACATTCCACGCTCCGATCCGTAGAATGCCAGTTTTCTTTCTCCTGATAACGACGTCCTCTTGAGTAGTCCCCGCCCAGAGATCCGAATGGGGGACTATTTTACCTCCGGAATATTTTACCCAAGAGGACGCCATCATCATTTAATCATACAGTAAAGCTGCATGTCCTCGGGAGAAATTACGGCTGTAACTTCCCCTTGCTTTCAGCCGTTCGCAGTACCAGCACAGCAATGCCGTTTTGGTTAATGTTACAAGGCCAGATCAGTCAATCATCCAGACTGTTGCCCCTCCAACTACTGAAAAGGCTGCTGCCCCTCTTCAGGAACCACATGTTTGTCTGGCCTCTCAACAGATACCCCTCCGTTGTGGTTGCATCTACGGTACGGCCATCTGTATCGCTGAGGCACGCAAGCCTCCCCACCAACGGCAAGGTCCATGGTTCATGAAATATTATCGGTCAAACTATTCGAGTCGGCTATTTCACTCATTGCAAATCGCGATGTACTATTAACAGTTTTTCGCGGCATTTTTCACAAATCAAAATTAAGCACAAAATGAAACAAAGACAAAGCAAAAATGGAACAAACACAATTACAACAAAGAGCAATAAATTGTCGATGATCTGTGAAGGAAAGCGTGACAAATTAGTAAATGCGTTGCGCCAGTTGCAAACTACATTTAAGTAAATAAGAGCAGATATATGACTACTTCTCAGAGATTCACAAAGAAATACGATCCTGGCCGGTTGTCGCCAAGTGTAACCTCCCCACAAAATTAAATAAAATAAATAATAAGAATATGATTCTATTTTTTGTGTAACCTCAGAACAAAATTGGTTCCCATTTATAACCTCCCTACAGAAATTCATTCACATTTAACCTCCACACAAAATTTGTTTCCTTTTTAATGTAAGCTCGAAACAGAAAAATTCCTAAACCTCGTATTAAAAAATAAATTCAGTAACCTGATAAATTTTGGACGACAGCAGTGCTGCGTCATGGCCCTGTAAGATCATTCTGAATAAAAAAGCAAAAATTCTTACCTCAATAAAGTCACCAACTATCTGCTCTCACAATAACCTTTTTCCGGCACAGCTCTGTGCAATGCTGGCCGATACATTTGTCATTTATGAAAGGAAGCAACTGATTTTTCTTTTGCAACAATCGGAATGATAATGGATTGGAGAAATTAGTAAATTCTTTAAATTGAAATGAATGCTTGAAAAAAAAGTTACTTTATATCACAAAGATTATTATTAGGATATTTTTAAAACATTTACATCGGAGTTTACGTAACATTAATAGATATGCGCGAGGCTGCTTTTTACCTTATACAATAATACTCAGGCTCCGGCATCGCTGCACCGCGACCGGCCAGCCAAAACGATACACCATACCAGACCATAGCAGACTCCACACCAGACTAGCGCAGACTAGTGACAACTTACTGCTACAGCTACACAGTTCCTACTGAGTCAACACTGCTCTCTGGTCAGCGATTCTCTTATACCTTGCATATCGCAGGCAGCGCATGAGCAATATATCGAAATTACATCTGCTCGGACCTCTTACAACATCACACAACACCTAGTCATCACGAGGCAGAGAAAATCCCTGACCCCGTCTGGAATCGAACCCGGGAACCAGAGCGAGAACGCTACCGCACGACCACGAGCTGCGGAAAAGGGGTGCCATTGGTTACACGTATCGGTCACCTCTTGTTCGCATTGTTCAAAGTGCCTTTGAACAATGGACGTTACATTTCAGATGTGTTACTACCCGTGGCTCTAACTTTCATTCGATCCCTGCGAAACCCTACATTTCAGCTGGATAATGCACGTCCGCATGTTGCAGGCCCTGTACGGGCCGTTCTGGATACAAAAGATGTTCGAGTGCTGCCCTGGCCAGCACATTCTCCAGATCTCTATCCAATTGAAAACGTCTGGTCAATGGTGGCCGAGCAACTGGCTCGTCACAATACGCCAGTCACTACTCTTAATGAACTGTGGTATCGTGTTGAAGCTGCTTTGGCAGCTGTACCTGTACACGCCATCCAAGCTCTGTTTGATTCAATGCCCAGGCGTATCAAGGTCGTTATTACGGCCAGAGGTGGTTGTTCTGGGTACTGATTTCTCAGGATGTATGCACCCAAATTGCGTGAAAATGTAATCACATGTCAGTTCTAGTATAATATATTTGTCCAATGAATACCCATTTATCATCTGCATTTCTTCTTAGTGTAGCAATTTTAATGGCCAGTAGTGTAATTCGTCTCTCCTCAGTACTAGTCCTAGGTGGGCGAATAACTCTCCCATATACTCGTAACGTTACAGTCTCCAGTACTTTCCAAGTATGCCTCGTCCTCTAGTGATTTTTGCACAGCGTTTACCCTGTTACTAGTTGAAACAATTACATTATCATCTCCCTTCACATACTGAATTACCCGTCCATTGCCCTCATATACATTGTCTATGTGCTCATCTTATGCTTGCAACTTACGGGATGTATACTTGAACTATTGTTGTTGTCGTTGGAGTGTTGTCGATTCGGACGAGAACAGCCGCATCACTGAACTGTTCACAGTAATTCACTCTCTGCCCTACCTTCCTATTCATAATGGATCTTAAGCCTGTATACAATTTCATACTGCTATTGATATTAGCCCATATTTGTCTGACCATAAATTCCTAACTTCCTTCCATTTTACTTCACTCACTCATTCTGCATTTCCCTTTCCGGATTTCGTAGCTTCGCTAGACATTCATACTTCTTACATTCCACGCTCTGACTCGTTGTGTGTTACCCTTTCATTGGTTTTTCAATTCTTTCCCCCTGGAGATCAGAAAGCGGAACTAATCCGGAATATTTTGCCAACGGAGAGATCATCATGAAACTTTTTAAATTACAAGGGACTAGTTCTGTGGACAGACACGTTTTACCTTTAACATACTGGTTTGCACTGCCGCCTAAATCATCATGCCGTTGATCACTGACGAGTCTTCCGCCTTTTACGGACTGTTTCCCACCCCAAGAGTAGGGGGGTGTCGTCATTTCAGGCGAGTTCAGGTTCTGGTTGCAGCATCATGATGGACATGTCGATGTTTGGAGCCTCTGAGAACAACGAACATTGCAAAATTACCTTCGTCATTGTTATACGGGTCCAGCACCTGGCCTGATGGTATGGAGTGTCGTTGGATAACACAATGACCTCTGCTTCACATAGCCAGAAATTTGGACAGCAGGCGTTACATTTATGAAGTGCTAAGGTCGTTGTTTCATGACGTTAGAGGGAACTATAGAGGGTAAAAACTGTAGAGGTAGACAGAGACTGGAATACATGGAGCAAATAATTGAGGACGTAGGTTGCAAGTGCTACTCAGAGATGAAGATCTTGGCACAGGAGAGGAATTCATGGCGGCCCGTATCAAACATGTTAGAAGACTGATGACTCAAAAAAAGAATGAGAAAGAAAAGGTCCCTCTCTGTGCCACATCTTCGAGGTCTCTGTGTCTGTGACGTTGTCTTTACACAAGATAACACAAGACAGCATGCTTCCGTGCTGACCTGCCTACCTCGATACAGAAGGTGTTCGACTGTTGCCATGGTCAGCGTATTCTCCAGATCTCTCATTAGTTAAAAATATGTGATCATGGCTCGCCAAGAGCCTGGTACGTCATCACTCGTTAACCACTACGACTGTTGGTCTCTGTGCATGGAATTGAAGGAGCATGAAATGACACTCGTTGTTACTGCCAGATGCGGCAGCTCTGTGAACTAAATTTCGCATTCTGTACGCCCTAAAATCATCTAAAGATTTAGTCATCTGTTCTTCCTAATATGCTATACAAGGTTTCATTTTAACTGAAGACATTGAAATAACTCGAAAATGACACATCAGATCAAAAAAAGAATTCAAATTTGTTTGTCTCGGAGGGGGACGTCCAACGATACCATCATGTGTGGGTGGTGGGAGGCAACTTTGAAATCTTCAATGGGAACCCCCGTTTTTTTTTAATTGCAGATTACGTTTCTACAGAAAAATCTACATACTTTTGTCAGAGGCATTTTCTTCGTTTCGCCACAGATGGCGCTGTAATCGGAGGAATAGAAATTAGTACATAATCGTAATTTACATGCTACTCAATAACCGTTAAATATCCAATGGCACGTGGGACGCCACTTCCATGCTGCGAGGACAGGACAGGCCAATATTTTATAACTTCTAATTGGAAACCCCATTCGCAGCGTTATATTCCTCCGACATACCGAACGGGGGACTACTGACGCTCCACTGTGGCCTTGTGCGGAACTACGAAGTATCAAATAGGTAGTGCACTGCTACCGGAGCTCATGTTTCGTGCAGACGTAGAACAGATAGCAGTTCTAAACATTACAGTACTTGAGCAGTGTTGATTGCTTGCAGATCTACTCATCTTTTGGACAACAGACATGCTAGTGGACGATGAAGGGTGCAACCACGGAAGAAAAAATTTAAATGATCCTCATTTACCGAGAATCTAGGGGAAATTTTGTGGCTGCTGTTACCTTGTAGGCGGAGCGTTTTCCAGAGAAAGTTAACTGTCGTGAGTTCTTTTACAAGGTTGTGAGCGCCTTGATGTCTGGTGGCAGCGTACAGACCGGCAAAAGGAGACGAAGCAAACGCGTTGTGGCACACCACAAGTCACAGATAAGTATCCCGCAGTTACAGAGCGATTCCGGTATGTCTGTAGGTAGTATCGTCACAATACTGCATCGTCATGAGTATCGTCCTTACCATGTATCGCTGCATCCTGCTGCGGTACTATTTTCCGGTGAGTCTACATTCACAAACGATGGCAGCGTTAACTGGCATAACATGCATTACTGGAGTGTAGACAATCCCCACTAGTTATGACAAGTTGACCATTAACGTCCTTGGTCGGTTAACGTAACGTGTGGCATCATGGGAACAAACTCATTGGTCCGTATTTTGTCGGCGGCGCGTTGAATGGGTGCAAATATCGAACGATTTTAGAACAGTAACTATCGGCTCTGCTGCAGGATGTTTCTCAGGACGTTCGACAACATATGTGGTTTCAGTATGGCGGTTGCCTAGTGCTTTATGCAATTGAAGCACTGAAGGTATTAGACTATGTTTACACTTGTCGGTGGATCAGCAGAGGTGGTCCCTTTAATTGGCCCGCTAGGTCGCCGGTTTCTCCTGTGCTGATATTTAAAAGATAAAGTGTACCAGCTAGTGTCAACAGGCGTGAAGATCGCATTCCTCCAGACATGCTTCTGTCTTGTGCACGGTGATTTGAAAAGCAGATCACTAAAAGTATTCAAACTGGCAATATTACGTTTGAACACTTACACTAATTGGAAAAGTAGAGTAGCGTTTACTTCGAGCCACGGCCGCAGTGGCGCATCGAGTAGTCCTCTGTTCAATATGTCGGAGGGATACAACGGTGCGAATGGGGTTTCCAATTACAAGATATGAAATACTGGGCTCTCCTACCCTCGTAGCATAGAGGTGGGTTTCCGTTGGATATTCAAGGGCCGACCGATGTGGCCGAGCGGTTCTAGGCGCTTCAGTCTGGAAAAGCGCGACCACTACGGTTGCAGGTTCGAATTCTGCCTCGGGCATGGATGTGTGTGTTGTCCTTAGTTTAGTTAGGTTTAAGTAGTTCTAAGTTCTAGGGGACTTATGACCTCAGATGTTATGTCCCATAGTGCTGAGAGCCATTTGAACCATTTGATATTCAAGGGCCATTGAGTAGCTTGTCGTAAATTACGATTGTGTGCCCATTTCTATTCCTACGATTTCAGCACAATCTGTGGCGAAAGGAAGAAAATGTTTCAGACAAAACGTATGTAGATTTTAGCGTACAATCGAAATCTGCAACAAAAAATTGAAGATTTCAAAGTTGCCCCTCGCGTCCCATGCATGGGGTGGGGTGGGGGCTCGATTGCGGTACCATTGGCTGTCACTCTCTGGGACAAACAAATTGGAATCATAACTTTTTTTAATCCGATGTGTAGTTTTCGCGATATCTCAATGTCTTTAGTTAAATGAATACCCTCTATATCAACATGCCGCAGCTTTAATAGAGATCTGTGTACTGTACTGTATATCCTAGGTCTATTCAGACTTACTGGTTAGGCTTCGTTTTTATCCTGTACATAATCCCAAATGTGAAAATACGCGTTGATCCAAACTCCGACTACTAGTTAAACATTAGGGCATGATCATTTTGTCCATGCCAGATCTTATCAACTCCACGGCCAATAATGACTGTTGATGAACAACGCAAGAACCCAAAAATACTTTTAAATTCTTTTATTTCGGAGCCACAACTGGTTTCGGGCAATCATGTCCGTCTTCAGATGGCTAACATTCCCAGTAACCAGAAACGACTTCAACAGCAACGTGTCGTCAGCTCCAGCAATACGTTCCATTGGCGGCGCTTCGCCTTACCATGGTCACTCTGCCCTTCCAGGACACTGTACAAGCTGCTGCTCTATAAACAGCACTCGTGCTCCAAACAAATCGCAATGACACGTAAAATGCACTTCAAAATATTCCTCATGTGAGACGTCCTTCACGCATTTGTTCTACACCCAGTTTTTTTAAATCTACAAAGCAAATAGCATCCACTGATGCCGGAGGGCAATCGCGGTCGTATATTTCTCAGAATGCGTAGAAAGAAACCTGTGTACCTTCCACAGGATAAAAGAAGGGACGAAGTTAAAATGGTAAAAGTGATCAGTGTAGTAAAGGAAAAAAAATTAGTACTCATGAAGTAGAAATGTTTTTTGTAATACACTGCTAGATACCAGGAAAGAGGTAAGAAAAGACAAAGAAGAGAAGAAAATTCCGAAGGAAATGTTCAGAAGAAAGAGGAGGGAGACAGTTCTTCAGAAGAACCAGTTATTGCAGAAATCAACGTTGATTACTTGGATTTATTATAAATGTACTGCTCTTTACCTCTTTTCATTCAACAATGTGAAAAAATGAATTTCTTGTCCGTTACGATAACGTATTATGATCTCCCTAAACAGCTACTATATGCTAAAATGAATCTGCTGTAATCATCAGATGTACTAGTAATGTGACGTGATGCAGGCTGCATGGTATGTACAACGAATGCCAACTGGGGCACCCAGTTTCCAGATTTCTGGTCTTTACTGTGATCCCATTCTCTGCAGAATGTGTGGTCTCTGTTTTGGTGCAGACCCAGTACGGCTAGCAAAGCAGACGCAATCTTGATTGACATTTGTCGATCTACATAGCACTAACAATATTCTGGAGTGACATGCGGTGCTCCTTACGGATGACAGTCGAGTGCGAGTGCTACTTGTCATGTGGCATCATTAATAGGAGCTTGTTGAACGAGAGACACGTCGAGTACGGAAGACCGCCTGAAGCGCGGGCTTTTATGACACAAGTGACGGTCGGGTCGTCTGTTTGCGGGAAACACGCTTCTGGCGATGCGCAATAGACCCCACGTCCTTCCAGGAGTAATAAACCTTTACGAGCCTACGGAACCTGGAATTCTTACCCGAGTGCACATGCCGAGAAGGGGCATAGGCGAAGTTAAGCTGCAACGTATTTGCCCGCTAACTGTTCTCCGCTGAGCCTTACGTATCTGTAGGAATTATGCTGCGTCGCAGGAAAGCTGAAGAGAAGCAGTATTATGTCTGCTGTGGGTCGGTGCCAGGGATCGTTTCTGGAGGGCAGGGTCCCAGTTTGATTGTCGCTGTCCCTCTACAAACACAAGTTGCCGCCACCTTTGCTTTTAAGGGGCCGCAAATGTTTTGAGAAAGAACCGAGCCAGATACATGTACGTTGAGTCACACTACCACACACGGAACAGTTACACTTGTGCTTTGTTGTTTCGTAGCTTTTATAGTTGCAGGGGCTTAATTAATCAATTGTGTTAGGCCTTTTCTTTTTAATTAAGCCTCCATGCACGTGGCGACCGCTGCTTCGGATCGTCCCTTGGAATTCTTTTGATAGTAAAAATAGCAGACAGTAGTATTGTTGTAGTAATTTGTAGTTTAGTAATTGTAGTCTATATTGCACGTATAGATTTTGTAATTGAACATTTGTAGTTGTCTTGTCATTCTTCTGATGGTATTTTTGTAGAATTTGATTTTTGATGAGTCGTATACGGGTTTGATAATTTTGTGCAGTTGTGAAGGTTTTAATTGTTCTTTAATCGCGTTTGTCGGGAAGCATTTCGTGTGGGTAGTATTGTTGGTGATAAAGTGTTCTATTGTGTGTAATTTTCGTATAGTGACGAGTTTTGTATGTTTTGTAAATGATTACGTGATTGATGAAAAAGGTAAAAATGATGGATAGTCAGAATAACGAAATTGTTAACATGGCGAACTCGCCAACACAGGAGAACAGTAAGATGAATAATGAAGTGGAAAACAATTTAATAAGCCGGGAAAATAGTCCGGAACCAGTTCAAAATTTTTCAGAATCAAAAAATTTTCAGAATACGAGATTAACTACAGAAGATCCTGGAATAGTATCGAACACAGATAGCTTTACAGCTATGACGAAGGAAGTTAGTTTTATGGGAAATGTTGGGAGCGAAAAAAATTTCGAACCAGTTAATATGGAGCAGTTGATGAGTGTAATATTAAATTTGGGATCACAAATAGGAACAATTAAAACTGATATGGGAACAATGGAAACACAGTTAGACTCACAAATAGGGACATGTTTTAAAAACATGAAAGATGAATTAAAGAAAGAAATTAGAGAAGAAGTACAACCGATTTTGAATGCTCACAATAATAGATTAACTTCAATAGAAATTAGACAAAAGGAACAGGATAGAGAACAGGAAGAAAGAGATCGCGTGATAGTACAAAAATTTTCAGAGTTAAATTTTCAACGTGCACACGATAAGGAAGAAATATTTGAAACAATCGAGGAATCCGTACCAAATGACAATAAATAACCTAACACAACAATATGAACAGTTAACTACTAAATGTGTCAATACTGAAACCTGAGTCGCGACACTTACGGAAGACGTAAATAAACAGAAAGAACAAATAGGTGACTTATCGGAAAGAGTTGAGGAGATTTCAGGTAAATTGACAAGTCTTAGTTTAAATCTCAACCAAAGAAACCATTGGAAAAGTTGTAAAACGGTCAGACACGGCAATCTTCTTGAGGACCCTGCCTGGCCAAGATACTAGCGTTAAAAGGATACAAGAGCTGTTAACAACAACAATAGATCCAGTCAAGGATAAAATTAAAATTAAAAAAGTTAAACCCAGCAGAAACTCTGTAATTGTGGAAGTTGCTAGTGAGGAGGATAAAGAGAAGCTACTAAATAATCAAAAACTAAACTCAGTTGTGAAGTGTGAACCACCTAGAAAGAGAAATCCACTAATAATATTATATGATGTACCCACGGTAATGACGAATGAGGAGCTACATGAGACTATTAGATCACAAAATTTCGATGACGTGAATGAACAGGAATTCAAAAACTTTTTCAAGTTGAAATTCAAAACAGGGCCTCGAGATCGTTATGTGGTACATCACGTGGCCGAGGTCTCTGCGCAATTGTGGAAAAGAATAAGATCAATGGGCAGACTATATGTAGGCTTTCACGCCATTAACACCAGAGACTATATCGTGGTACCTCGCTGCCATAACTGTGGCGACCTGGAACACATTCTGAGACACTGCACCAGGGGGTCGGCTTGCTCCAGGTACGGTGAAAGTGGGCACAACCGCAAGGAGTGTAAAGCAACATGGGTCTGCATTCCGTGTAAAAATCGTGGGAAGAAATCCTGTGGTGCCACGGGACGGAACTGCCCCATTTACCGGATGCTAGAACAACGCCTCATTTCCAGAATTGACTATGGCTGAGCAGGGCTCAGTTAACAGGATGCTTAAACACAAGTCCCCGAGTAAAAGAAGGAGGGATGCTGTGAGGGCTAACAGATTTAGGGAAATTTTAAGGTCGCTTTCGGGCACCGTGAAAATTACAACAATAGAGAAAGAAATTCAAACAGATCCCTTTATGGTGGACAGATGCATACAAACTGATTTTCCGGAAAAGAACACAGCTCCCCCTCCCCCAAACCGGGGAGAAAGGCCGAATAAAGATCTACAACGGCAGAAGCATCCTGTGGTGGTGGCGGCCTCCCTGGCCCCTACTCACGAACCTAAACATACAAAACAACAACCACTCCAAGAAAGCACAGTTTCTAGCACCAGTGCAAACCCAACCGTTGCAGATACCCCAGTAATCAGGCTACCGCCTGTAGACCCGGTTAGGGTGTATCCCAACATTGAATTTACAATGCAACTAGCGAGATTGGAGCAGCCGGCTATCCTGACCACTGCCTTACGACATGTGGTCCGGGTAGGACATGAGAATGGAAGAAAGGTCACCTTCTCGGTAATGGAGGCTGTAGATAGAATACACTTAAAGTCAGTGAACCTTCCCACCGGCTTCGGAGCCCTGCGAGTCTTACTCAAGAAAGTGTTTGAGAGACGTGGGGAGAAATTTGACCTAGACGACATCTACATTCAATCAGTCCTAGCTCATGGTCGAATCGCCTTTGATTGGAGCAAGACTTGGCCTGACGATAGAATGCACACTTACTTCCCATAATGACTAAATTAACTGTTGGACAACTAAACACGCATAACAGCAGACTTGTGATGCAGGAGCTCCGAAGGGTGGTGGAGGAGAGGAGGCTTGACGTACTCTGCTTACAGGAGCCGTACTCTATAGCTGGGAAACTTTCATTTGCAGCCGCTACGTGGCAAGTAGTTAGTAGTGGGGAAACCCCCAAAGCGGCAATTGTCATTACAAACCAGTCTCTACGTGTAACAACACTCGCACAATTTTCCACCAGTCACTGCAACGTCGTGGAGGTACAGGCTCCCATGGGAATTATAACCTTTATAAATATGTATTTTCAATATGGAGACAATATCGAACAACATATGGATCACCTAACAAGAGTAGCCACGGCGTTGCGGGGACGCAAACTGGTTATAACAGCCGATATAAATGCAAAATCCCCCCTCTGGTACAGTGGCACAAGAGATGAAAATGGCGAAAAAGTGGAGGATATGATTATGGCTTTACAACTTGTGGTTGCAAATAGACCTGGCAACCCTCCCACCTATGCAGCGGGAGGGGGCCACGGCACCAATATACACTCCTGGAAATGGAAAAAAGAACACATTGACATCGGTGTGTCAGACCCACCATACTTGCTCCGGACACTGCGAGAGGGCTGTACAAGCAATGATCACACGCACGGCACAGCGGACACACCAGGAACCGCGGTGTTGGCCGTCGAATGGCGCTAGCTGCGCAGCATTTGTGCACCGCCGCCGTCAGTGTCAGCCAGTTTGCCGTGGCATACGGAGCTCCATCGCAGTCTTTAACACTGGTAGCATGCCGCGACAGCGTGGACGTGAACCGTATGTGCAGTTGACGGACTTTGAGCGAGGGCGTATAGTGGGCATGCGGGAGGCCGGGTGGACGTACCGCCGAATTGCTCAACACGTGGGGCGTGAGGTCTCCACAGTACATCGATGTTGTCGCCAGTGGTCGGCGGAAGGTGCACGTGCCCGTCGACCTGGGACCGGACCGCAGCGACGCACGGATGCACGCCAAGACTGTAGGATCCTACGCAGTGCCGTAGGGGACCGCACCGCCACTTCCCAGCAAATTAGGGACACTGTTGCTCCTGGGGTATCGGCGAGGACCATTCGCAACCGTCTCCATGAAGCTGGGCTACGGTCCCGCACACCGTTAGGCCGTCTTCCGCTCACGCCCCAACATCGTGCAGCCCGCCTCCAGTGGTGTCGCGACAGGCGTGAATGGAGGGACGAATGGAGACGTGTCGTCTTCAGCGATGAGAGTCGCTTCTGCCTTGGTGCCAATGATGGTCGTATGCGTGTTTGGCGCCGTGCAGGTGAGCGCCACAATCAGGACTGCATACGACCGAGGCACACAGGGCCAACACCCGGCATCATGGTGTGGGGAGCGATCTCCTACACTGGCCGTACACCACTGGTGATCGTCGAGGGGACACTGAATAGTGCACGGTACATCCAAACCGTCATCGAACCCATCGTTCTACAATTCCTAGACCGGCAAGGGAACTTGCTGTTCCAACAGGACAATGCACGTCCGCATGTATCCCGTGCCACCCAACGTGCTCTAGAAGGTGTAAGTCAACTACCCTGGCCAGCAAGATCTCCGGATCTGTCCCCCATTGAGCATGTTTGGGACTGGATGAAGCGTCGTCTCACGCGGTCTGCATGTCCAGCACGAACGCTGGTCCAACTGAGGCGTCAGGTGGAAATGGCATGGCAAGCCGTTCCACAGGGCTACATCCAGCATCTCTACGATCGTCTCCATGGGAGAATAGCAGCCTGCATTGATGCGAAAGGTGGATATACACTGTACTAGTGCCGACATTGTGCATGCTCTGTTGCCTGTGTCTATGTGCCAGTGGTTCTGTCAGTGTGATCATGTGATGTATCTGACCCCAGGAATGTGTCAATAAAGTTTCCCCTTCCTGGGACAATGAATTCACGGTGTTCTTATTTCAATTTCCAGGAGTGTAAATGTAACGTTAGTTACACCAAATTCTGCCAACATCATTCAGAACTGGGAAGTTAGAGAGAACACTACAACAAGTGACCATAATCCTATTATGTTTAGCCTAGGGAATAGAGGCTATCACTGGGTCGCGGGGTGGGAGTTGCAACTGAACTTCAAGAGAGCTGACTGGGAGAGACTAGCGAGAGAGTGCGACATTCCTCCATTGCCAGAAGGTGACGCACAACAAGACCTGGACATAGACAAGCGGGCCAAAGAACTGGTGGGCGCAGTTACCAGAGCGGTTAAGGCAGCTGTTCCAACCAGAAGGAGGGCCATGCCGGCGTCCCCGTCACCATGGTCAGCTGAACTTGAGGAAATGCGTCAGTCTGTCAGAAGGCTGAGGAGGCACTACCAGCGCAGTGTCGTCTGGTGGGAAAAGCAAAGATGGTTACTGCAATACCGGGAGGCAAAAGAGAAATTTCAAAAAGAACTGAAAGAAGTCAGATTACGCAGTTGGGAAAGATTTGTGCTGGACCAGTTGGCCTTGGATCCATGGGAGTACCCTACAAACTAGTAAGGGAAAAGATCCGATCCCCAATGATGCTATCAACGGTCAGGTACGGGGATGGGATGACGGAGTCCTGGCAGGAGACTGCTGAGGTCCTTCTCTGATCCCTGCTGCCTGATGACGATGAGGCCAGCGACACAGAAGGCCACTCCCAGCTACGAAATCAAGATCTGGACAGAATAGCTAACAACAGGGCAGTCTACCCCTTCTCTGAAGAGGAGGTGGCTGACCACATCAAAGAACTAAAAACAGGGAAAACCCCCGGCCCAGACGGCATTGTGGCGGAGGTGGTGCAGTTCCTGGCACCTCAACTGGTGGCGCCACTAACCCAGTTATACAATGAGTGCCTAAGACAGGAAAAATTCCCGAAAATCTGGAAAGAGGCAAACGTTGTGATAATCAAAAAGGGACCCGACAAGGACCCAGCAGATGTCAAGTCCTACAGACTGATCTGCCTATTGGACATTCTTGGGAAATTATTTGAGAAACTGCCAGCTGACAGACTGACTGCACACCGAGTGCTGTGCGGCATGAGTGGCAGGCAGTTCGGCTTCAGGCCGGGGCGATCGGCAACTGATGCCATCACTCTGGCAGCTGAGGTCTGCGACTCTACCCCGTACAAGTACGTTGTTGGCATCATGGTTGACATCAGTGGCGCCTTTGACAACCTGTGGTGGCCTTCGCTCTTCTCATGCTTGCGGGAGAAGGAGTGTCCAGGGTCGCTATATGGTTGCCTGAGCAGCTATTGTGAAGGGCGGGAGGTCTGGCTATCATCCCCTAGCGGTAGAGTAGGAAAAACTATAACTAAGGGATGTCCCCAGGGTTCCGTATTAGGTCCCCTGTTCTGGGACATCCATATGGAGCCGCTTTTAGATCGTTTGCTGCAGAGTGAAGAAGTGCTAGAGGTGATAGCCTACGCAGATGACCTCCTTCTGTTGGTCGGCGGCTGGAGCCGTGAGGACATTGAGCCAAAAATAGACAGAGCAATGTCCAAATTACAACTGTGGTGTACGAATACTAAGATGACGATCTCACCAACAAAATCGACGTACTTATTACTGAAGGGACAGCTGGTAAGGAACCCTACAGTCAGAATCGGAGGCTCACCAGTTATAAGACGACATGAGACTCGCTACTTGGGCGTCATCATCGATGAAAGGTGGAACTTTGGAAGGCACATTGAGTCCGTAACCCAAAAAGCATTACAATTACTAAACAACCTTACTTCCATAGGCCATAAACGATTTCACCTTCCACCACACCTAATCAAGCTGTACCATAATAGTATATTAACGTCAGTAGTGGGTTACGGATCGGGAGTGTGGGCACATAGGCCCACGAGGGTGGTGACTGCCATGGCAGTGAGAAGAGTACAAAGAAACATGCTATTAAGATCTATAGGGGCGTACAGAACATCTCCAGGAAGTGCACTATTAATAATAATGGGGCTCTGTCCTTTAGATATAAAAATACGAGAGCAAGCAGCATGGTATTGGGTTAAGAAGGGGAACAACACGAAAATAGAGAATATCCTGGGAGCACTGGTGAGGGACAAGGGAGAAATACGCAGAAGGGGTGAGGACTTATGGCAGCAGTCTTGGGAAACGGAAGAAACTGGCAGAAGAACCTTTGGGTTCTTGCCAAATGTAAAAGAAAGGCTAGGGATGAAGTACTTCGAGCCAACGCGGGGTCTAATACACTTTCTCACTGGTCATGGGCCCTACCCGACATACTTGTGTCGGTTTGGGAAAAAGGCTACGCCCGAGTGTGCCTGTGGTGCTTCGGAGGGCACTCCCGACCATGTGGTTTACGAGTGCCCCCTTTTCGATGATGTAGCAGTGACACTAAGACAACAGCTTCCACATAACAACGCATATGACCTATTAAGACATGAAGAAAATTTTGAAACTCTAAACAGACTGGCAAATGAGGTATCACGGAAAGTACTGACAGCATACTTGAGGGACTTTCACGACTAACGACAAATACCGAATGTGTCCAATTACCCTGATCCTATACCGCCTGTGCATGGACAGGTCGACTTTTCAGTTGCAATCCGCCACGTGCAGGACTAGGGGGACCAGGGTACACTGATCTAGACTAAAGCACCGGAATTGACGTAGGTTAGTACAGTAGTTGTAGCTTTAGATATAGATATTAAGTTAGGAACCTGCAGTGACAAACAATCTTGGCCTGCCCAGTGTCAGGGGCACGCTCATAGGGATTCGCTCGATGAGCAGGGCCTAAAGTAGTAGGTTTACATCTACGCTGACACTCCTGTAACGCTGCAGGCAGTTAGGAATTGATAAGTAGGAAGAAAACTAACAATTAGCAAGTAGAATAGATTAATAGCTGTAGTCTGCCTATTATCCTGTAGTATCCTGTCTGTAGCTCACAATAATAAATATAGTACCAATATAATAATAATAATAATGAAAATAGCTGCTGAATATATAACATTGTAGAATTGTTATGACCCACTAATCACTAAGGTGGTGGGTTCATTTTGTACAAATATTATTAAAAAAAAAATCTTAGTTTAAATGGGGACAGAAATTCAGATGATAGAGCTCCATTGCCATTTGCAGAAACAGAAGAGTACCAGAATATAATCAAACATGATGAAAATCAGGGAAAATTTAATGAACGCGTTAAAAGGGAATTTGAGGCATTACAAAAGCAAGTTAAACAAATTGAAAGCGAAATCGTAGGAAAAGACAGTAGAAGAAATTTAGAATCATTGATAGCAGCGGGTTTTGAAGAAAATAATTTATTTCATTTACGAGATGCAGCAAGAGAGCGCCAGACGCGCGAACTTGACAATAATCGACATTCGGACTGGGACAGACGCGGTAGGTCTTTGTCGCCACGAGGCGAAAACTTTGACTATAAACACTTTTTAACTGTTCGGAAATTTAAGATCTTTCGCAATTCTAATAATGACATACATCCATGTTCATGGTTAGATCAATTTATGTGCGCACTTCCGCCAAATTGGCCACTAAGTCACAAACTGGAATTTATGTGTGGCTATTTAGGTCCTCAGGGGATTCATTACACTAAGTGAATATGTGCCGTAGCATGCACAGGGCCCCGAGCTGTAGTGGTGCTATTTCCCTTTTAGTGTTCTGCACTGTTGCCTACTCTTTTACTATTCTTTGTATCTATCAAAACAACTCTTCAACTATCAATCTATCTAGAAAAGGAGCCATTAAAGAATAACCGGATATGACTATTTTACCCAAAAGTGACAGTTTTCAGGATATTGATGAAAAACGAACTGGCGACGCGCATGCACACAGTTATTAGAGATTGTAATAATTTAAATGATTTTTATCATGCATTTTTATCGGCATATTGGTCCGAAAACACGCAAGACAGAGTAAAACATAGTCTTATTATGCAGCGTAATTTTAAACAGTCTGAGTTCCGCTCGCCGGCAGAATACTTTGAAGATATGATTCGAAAGAATAAATTCCTTTCCAACCCTTATAGCCCGACTGAATTAATTCGTATTTGTTTAACTAAGCTGCCACAATCGATAAGACACATTGCTTTAGCCGGAAGATGTAAAGACGACATTGAAAATTTTAAGACTTTGCTACAAGAACTTGAGTATGACAACGACGACGGAACTTCTTGTAATTTTTTCAGTAACGGTAATCACAATAGATTTTCAGAGAAAAGGGATAATGATCGGAACGGACGTTACAACGGTAATTATGGAAATGACAGACGAAACAGACAGGACAATAGATACCAGCCTTATGACAAAGGAAAGCGTAGCGATTAGACAGTATTATATAGTTCGCAATGATATTATTTTTAAACGAAAATCGGTTGACAACTCTGTTTGGTTAGTTTGCATTCCTGATGAGTGGGTTAATAAATTGATTTGGTATACACATTTCAGTTATGCACACTTTGGTCCCAGAAAATGCTTTCATAAATTACGAGAAAATTGCTACTTCAGTAATATGGGAAAACGTATTCGATTTGTTCTTGCCAGATGCAAATTATGTCAAAAGGCTAAGCCGCCAACTATTTCTCACAGATCACAGTTGTTTCCTATCATTCCAGCAAAATTAAAGGAGATGGCTGCAGTCGATTTGTTCGGTCCAGTGGTTCGTTCTACTAATGGTTTTGCGTACATTTTGGTAGCAGTGAAATTGACATCAAAATATGTGTGTTTTACACCTTTACGCAAAGAAACAGCTCGTTCAGTGTCTAATGCTTTCATCAAACATTTTCTTAAAGAAGTGGGTCATGTTGATAAAGTTACATCAGATAATGGATCACAGTTTTGCTCTAAAATTTGGCTTCGTACTCTACAGCGTTGTAAGATTAAACCAATTTTCATTTCACTTTTTCACCCTCAATCTAACGCTTCAGAGAGATGGATGAAGGAAATCAATAAATTGTGTCGTTTTTATTTTCATCATAATCACAGAACGTGGGATCAGTATCTTCATATTTTTCAAAACGTTCTGAATGAACTCCCTAATGATTCAACTTTTTTACCGCCTATATTGATATTAAAAAATAAAGCACCGACAAATCGCATTTCTGAAATTGTTCCTTTTCCGCCTACACGGAAACTGCGGCATTCTGAAGTTGTCAACCTGGAGCTACAAAATATTGCATCTGCGACTGCTAGAAGAGAGAAATCAGCTAAACGTCCTGGTCGTTTAAAAACTTTGTCAGTTGGTCATAAGGTGTTAATTAAGTCTCATCGTTTGTCTCACAAAGGAAAAGGCTTGTGTCGCAAATTTTTTCTGCTTTATAACGGTCCATATAGAGTTCGCAAAATTATTCATGATAACACTGTTGAAGTAGAAACTCTTAAATCACGGCGCTCTAAGGGAATACATCATATATCGAACGTTAAAATTTTTATGGAAAGACATAATTTTGAGAAATTAACAGTTACAGTAAATGCACAGAAAATACAGGGATACCGCGCCGTGTTCTAGCGGCAGCACATACACAAAGCGACAGTCAGTCCGCGCGCCGCACAAGGTTGCCGTTGACCGCAAACAATTACTTGCTACGTCACACTTACCTACAGCTGATCGAGCGCTCAGTGCAAATGCACTGACAGCCGTAGACAAATACACAGTGTAATTTCTCCGATTAAATTAAGTATAAAGCTATAGTGACTTGATAAATTATGTTATTAACGTTCAGTTTTTCCAGGATACAGTTGTATAAAATATTTAAGAACTTCAGGTAAATTCTGTGCGTGTCCGACATTGAGAAGACTTGATATCGAGAAAATTTCAGGAAGAATGTAATTTCGAGGAAAAAAGTACTAAACTAAAAAGGTAACTATTAATTGAGTTTATTTTTCAGGTAACATATTTCTACTTAGGTATGTACTTTATACGTAATTTGCTACTCGCGATTGCGTGATTTATACTTTGCGTTAAATTTTATACTCTATGAATGTACTTGTGAAGCAACATGCTTGCGTACAACCCTGTTCATTAATAAAACATTGTCAAAATCAGCAGATTTTGACAATGTTTTATTAATGAACAGGGTTGTTACTTGTGTATATTATGCATCTCTAGGTTGCTATGCTTTTTCACTGATGTCATATTTTTTATTATGTGCCTGCTGTGCCTATTTATTTAAATTATAATTGTCACCTGATTAGTTATGCTGATATGGTTATGTATGTAAGTTATACTTTGTGATTTATCTGCTTGCGCCTTCATATTTACTTATTGAGATTACATATGAACATTTATTTGCTTATGCTGATATGATGCTAATGACCTATTTATTATGTAAGATATATACTTGCTGCTTTGCGTATGGTTGGTTGGTTGATTGTTTGTGGGAAGAGACCAAACAGCAAGGTCATAGGTCTCATCAGATTAGGGAAGGATGGGGAAGGACGTCGGCCGTGTCCTTTCAAGGGAACCATCCCAGCATTTGCCTTGAGCGATTTAGGGAAATTACAGAAAACCTAAATCAGGATGGCCGGACGCGGGACTGAACCGTCGTCCTCCCGAATGCGAGTCCAGTGTGCTACCACTGCGCCACCTCGCTCGGTGCTTTGCGTATGGATTGCATATTTACACATTTCTGTTTTGTTGTCATAACTACTCTTTAATTTAGTATAGAGAAATACTTACATACTGTGTACGAACATAGAGTTTACGTTACACTATGGTATTAATTATAGATTGTTCGCTTGACAGATCCTCGTTGTAGGGATTGTGCTGCATCCACTTGTTGACATTCTGTTCTCTACTGGTATATTTACTCGGTACTGCATGTTTTGCTTACGCTCAGTGCTTTGCATTTCAAGATAAGAAAATGAACTGCTATAATTCTACGAACGACATGGGTACAAGAAACTTCATTAAAGTCACATGATTCATTATAATATAAAGGAAGCTGATGACATGAAATACCAACATTAGCTTTAGACCATTGACAGTTATTACGCTGCATTCTTCGTGAGCAATTGAAATAGCAAGTGACACTTGACACAAAAAATACTCCACATGTTTGCTTCTGTTTTGCCATGATTCTTGAAGTGGTGTAAACACTGTGAAATATTACGGTTTATTCATTCAAATTCTTATCGATCATTAATACTGTGTACTCGCACCTACTTACTGAAAGTTATTCAAACTGAAGGCTGTTAGAGAACATGTATGCATTTCTTTTATTTTATGATGGACAAAGTAACTAAAATGTATTTTAATTTAATTCATAATGAGTAGAAGATTTGACTCAGGTGGATTACACAGAGGTTGTGTGTGGACACTGTGTCTTCAGATTGTATGGGATGATTAATTGAAGTTTGCACCAGGATTTTATCTGTACCTGTTCGAGGAGACTGACTAGAGGAAAGTGTTGTTATGGAAGTGAAATGATATTGGTGATAAGGTGAAACGTCCCCTTAGAAAAATTATAAATAACTGTGCTTAAACTGACACACAATATTTTTAACGCAACGCAATCTGACTTTTAATAATCCCTACAAAAGAATGGCCCTGACTAACAATAACGTATACCTTTCATGAATCACTTACCTCACAAAAATCTTCATTACTCCAACTACTGCAATACAGCGAGTGCCAATACTGCCAGCTAAATAAAATATTCTAACTACTGAAGGGACTAACTACTGATAAGCATAGTTAGCAAATGAAAGATGTTGATAAAGAACAACCAATGTATTTACCTTAATAGCGTTCAAAAGTCATTATATATATATATATATATATATATATATATATATATATATATATATCAGTTCATGACATCCAGTCTTATAAATTTACTGTCTCTGATGGACACACGTCCAGATCATCCGCTCTCAAAACTCTGCCATCTCTCTCCCCACATCCACCACTGCTGGCGGCTCACCTCCAACTGCACAACGCTATGCGCTGTTAACAGCCAACTGCCCAACACCACAATAGCATATACTCCAACAATGCAAATCAACCGCAGCCATCACACAGCACAGTCAGTGATTTTCATATAGAGCAATACGTGGCGTTACCAACATAAAAACCTAAACAGCCTACTTACATAGCCCCCATGCTCCCCACAAAAAATTTTACAAACTGTTTTGGGCACAAATTGTTTTGGGCAGTGGCCAATACAGATTTGAAAAAAAATTTCATAATTACAATAACAAAGAAATCAAATGCACACACTTATTCATACACTGTTGGTCAAAAGCAAAGATTTTCTCACAGACCATAAAGGCAATCCTGATCATTCATCACAGTATTAATTACAATTTTATGCACAAAGTCTGAGCAGTAAAAGGAAATGCACACGGAAGTAGTGGATTTCCTTGCCGTCTTGAAGAACTAGTGTTGTCCTTCCAAAGGAAAGCCAGTGCTGACTCTTGACATGCAGACAGGTAATGGGCCACAACAGGGCAAACCCACAGCATAGTCAGTCGAAGTTTTGAAGAATATTGGTAGGTAGGTCGTCACAGAGCAGACCCACTGTAGTCCTGGTAGAGATTACAGTATTGGTGGGCCACCAGAGTTGCAGAATCACTGCAGTCCTTGTAGAAATAATGGTATTGGTGGGCCATCAAAGATGCAGACCCACAGACCCAGCAGCCATCTGTTGCGACTGTGCAGGTGCACAATCACCATTGAAGAGTCTTGCGGACAATATAGCAAGTCCATGAACCACCACTTGTGCACTCACAAAGTTTTTGGAGTTGTCCTTAGAACCAGCAATGCTGTTAACCAGTCCCTTGCTGAATTATTAACACACGTCCAAACACCAACGGTCCTCTTTTTTCTCACATATTGTGCATATACTATAACCAACAGAAATATGTGCAGTGAAATGAATGCTTACAAGTTACTTAATTTGATGAACTGGTGTCAATTACAATTTTATAACATGAGAATACAATTACAATGGTACAAAATACATCATTCAAGAACATAAAAATACAGGTAACATTTGTGGTAATACCGGCTTTACAAAACAATCGAAATAACATATACATCAGTGTTACAGGAATTATGACATAAGTAAATACATAAAAAGGTCAGAATAACTTTCGAAACATCAACTTCACACATGAGCATTAAAACAAAACAGAATAAATAATGTCTAAACATCTTTACAAAGTAAATAACATATTATTAATGCAAATTATATTTGAGGATAACAGCACTCCTCATCATAGTGAATGTAGCTTAGTACTAGAAAAATTCTACACCATAAATCTTATTAGCTAAATACATAAAGACAGGAAAAACACAAATACACAAGAGTACACAAACACATAGCAGAATAACACAGGAGGAAAGGACAGGGTTTGTTTTCAGTGTGACATTTGGTACTGCAGTCCTACCCAAAACTTCATTTCATAGATGTTTCCTCTTATTTCACTTTTTTTTATACCTTGTCAATGCATTACTTCCAATTCATCTCAACTCATTCTCTTATATAGACTACCCCCTCTTAAGCTAACTTAAATCTACTGAGCTCAGATGCTAAACTAAGGGATGAGGCAACGCAGCAGCACAAAACAATTAACGCAAACAGCAATGACAAAAAATGCAAACTGGCAAAGCAAGCAGCAGTATAAATTAGCAAAGCAAATGTAACATTACAACTAATATGAGCCAATGTGCAGCAACAAGAAAAATAAATCAGTAGTAAAACTGGCTTAACAGAGTAATAGAAAGTGAAATTCAGTAGCTCTATGCCTGGCAAACAGTAGCGGCAAATGCAATAACTTATATCTAAACATGACAAACCCACAAGCAGAAAAAATAGTACAGTAAATACAACAATGCAGATAAGGGAAACGTCTATTCACATCTTAGTGTCTATGTCATTAAAGTGGTGCACCACAACTTATTCTACAGAAGAAAATACCAAGTACTTGAAAAGAAAATTATGTATGCAATTCCTGTGAAGGGAAATGTCTTTTTGTGTTCCTTCGTTTTTTTTAAGTAGATCATAAAGTTATTATTTACTGGATCTGTAGGCATAAAATATCTATATTAGTACATCTATTAAATTTTATTTTAACCAATGCTGCAGTGCAGATAGAAACTAGATATTAAACAAAATGAGCAATCTCTCAACTACAAAGACAATAGATGTAAAATGTTTCTCATCATTTCATTAGGCATTTTAGTAAATATCATAAATTAAGAGCTCCACAGTGTAATCATATGTTTTCAAGTTCGAGCGTGTCGTATTTGCGATGCTTTCTAGAAAGGAATGTCAATAGCAAGGTTAATGGTCTCCTTTTTTTTCTCCACCTAATGGCTTTTTCGCCAGGCAGCTGGGCGCTCACGACGCATTACGTGAAGGTCACTTAACTTTCTTACCGAAATATTTATGACAGCAGTGACAGTCTCATATAAAAATTTCACAGGTCGAGAATTTGCGTTGCAGATGTGTAGAAACAAAATCCTATAAATATAACAGTGTCCAAAAAATTTTCGGTGGCATTGTCATACATTCACGCATGTACACAAATATCATATCTCTTAAAGTACGATTCTTGGTTTCCAACATCCTTTTTCACATATCATAGCCCCTAACCACTATTCATTACTCCTTACCTTATTACATATATACATATTCGTCCACACTTCTTCAATATTTCATCATAATAAATACATAGTATAATCAAATTCCTCGTATAGCATCAGCTTATTGAGCATAAACATACCTCAACAGCATAATACACATTGTCATCGTAATAATAACATCATAAAACCTCAGTCAAATCTCCAATAATTTCAAAACCTAAAAAAAAAAAAAAAATTCACTGCTCATTTCAATAGTGTCATCTACCTCAAACGTACTTTAAAAATCATGATCCCATACCAAACACATGATTCAAAGCTCTCATAGTATCACAATGGTTCCGAAAAATATATGAACAGTTCACAAAGTGCATACAAAATACAATTTCACAAGTGTGAAGTTATCCAACTGTGGAATTACATAAACATCTATCACTGACGTAGTAAAAAAAAATATTTGTCTCTCTCAGTTAAGTAATCAGATAGCTCTCTAATTATGTGTTAGAGAAATATGGTACCGATGTGTAAAGTTGTATAAGCAAATACGGTATTAGCTAGGGCACCTTGTGCTTGCCAAACACATGGCACACAAAGTAAGCATGTACCCCCCTGAAGATTAATGTAATTATACCATCAAGTGTTACAAATTACAGCAATGGAATGAAATGTATCATGGAAAACCTTTGTAGTTCAAAAATATTTAAAAATAAATGTTTGAAGTACAAAATTAATAACTCAAATACGTGTACTGTAGCGCTAAATTGTGCGTCTTGTTGTAAGATAATCTCTGTCATTACTTAAGGGTAAAAAATGTGCCAAGTGTCGTAATTATCGTCGTCCATAGGCAAAGTTCTGTAGAAGTCAATGTACTTACCTCGTAATAAACAAAGTGAATTGCTATGCATATAGATGTTGTAGTTATTATGTAAGGCACCGTGGTCAAGAAAGTACTACACTGTAACGTATTGTTGTGCTACGAGAAAGGCTGTCTCATTGTAGCTATACCACAAAGTTACTACTAAAACATGTTTTACTTTCCACAATAATACAGAAAAACTGTGCAGATATAAAACAGATACACCACAAAAGCAACAATGAAAATTTTGCCACGTATTACTAGCGTCGTGATATAATCGTGTAGCTATCAAAGAAACCAAATGCTAAGTCATCTTTAATCTCACAGAATGTACTTCAAATAGAGAATATCTTTTCAAGTAAACCAAAATGTTGCATTAAAATCTCATTACAGTATCGGTATATGTTCTAAGTATGTAAGCCTTATAGTCGTTATGTAATCGTGCAACTAACAAGCAAGAATGTACACACACAATAACACTGTGTCGTCTGTTCACTATAACAATGCATTTGTCATTACTTGTTTAAATAAGTTCTCTTGCTTCTTGACTGGATATTTAACTTCAAACATTGTTGCATGTTAACAGTTTCTAAGTCTGACAAAGCATACTAGTAACGTGAAGTGAAAAGTTTTATGGCAAAGACAAAGTTAAAAAGCAGATTATCTTTCAACAAACGGTTTTACATGTGAAATGTGGTGTAAACCTTTATTCTTCCTAGTACGCAGTTTTTAACTTCAACGCAATTATCATGTGGTATACGTCAGATTCTGTAAGGGCCATTGTAAACCAGAAAGAATTTGTGACTGAAGTGTTTCTTCTTATGTCACAATGAATGAGCTTTAATGAGAACTTTCTGATCAATATATAGTTTCTTTGCATTTGCTTTACCGCGTAGTTTTCTCCTTTTGTCTGCAGCAGAATTTATATTTTTAATAGCCCAATTAATTATGTCTTCGTGTCGAAGTTTACGTGTATTCGGAAAACGTACAAGATCTCTTATTCTGTTTGGTGGTTCTTCATTCTTCAGTACAAGAATAGGTGGTAAAGCAGTGGAGTCATGAGGCATTACATTCAGCACGTTTTGAAATGAGTGTAAATATCTGTCCCAATGTCGATGCTTTCTGTGACAAAGTCTGCAAAGCTTATTGATTACTTTCATAATCCGTTCTGACGGGTTACAATGTGGTGAGTACAATGAAATAAAAACCGGTTTGATTTTATGATTCCAAAGGATGCGTGACCAAACAGCAGATCTGAATTGCGGTCCGTTATCTGAAATGACTTTAGCAACGTGGCCAACTTCACGTAAGAAATTTTTAACAAAGGCATTGGATACAGACCGTCCAGTGGCTTTACGTAACGGAGTAAAAGAAACAAATTTTGAAGTAAGTTCAACAGCGACTAGAACGTACGAAAGTCCATTCGATGTTCCGACAAGGGGTCCCAAGAGATCAACAGCAGCAAATTCTTCTAATTTAGAAGGAATGATAGGATATAACGGAGCACGATGTGAGATAGTAGAAGGTTTACCCTTTTGACAAAGTTTACAAATAGACAAGACTCTTCGAATTCTCTTTTCCATATTGTTAAAATAACAAGTCGTTCGAAGAATATGATAACATTTTCGTGGGCCAAAATGTCCGTAGCTGAAATGAATGTACCAAATGAGCTCATTAACAAAATCGTCAGGAATGCAGAGTACCCATAGCTTGTCATCAACAGTGCAGCGTTTGAGGAGTATGTTGTTTCTAACCAGATAATAATGCCGAATCTGTGTGTGTGTCTTTTCATGTCTTTTGATGTCTTACCAAATCGGATCTTTATCTTGTTCATGAGCAATGTCCTTTAAAGATGTGGTGATGAAGTTTTTGAAGGCGACTTTTTGAATGTAAAGAAGACTGAAATTTTTCGCGAGGTTGCCTTCTGTGTTTCTTTTCTCAAGCCCAGCCGGTGCGCGTGACAGTGCGTCCGCAACAATGTTCTCCTTGCTGGGAATGCAGACTATTGTGAAGTGGAATTCTTGCAGAAACAATGCCCAAAGTTTTAACCTGTCATGATTTAATTTTGAAGACATAAGAAATTGTAATGCATGATGATCACTCTATACTTTTACGTGCTTACCAGAAAGAGAGAAACGGAATTTGTTAAATGCCCAAACGATAGCTAAAGCTTCTAATTCAGTACCGGATTAATTTTTTTCAGATTTTGTTAGCACTCGGCTAGCAAAAGCAATGGTTTTCTGGAAAGTAGTGTCATTTTCTATGGCTTCTTGAAATAAATGGGCACCAAGACCGACTTTAGAAGAATCTGTGCTAAGGCAGAAATCTTATGACAGAGCTAGTATTGGCGCGTTAAGTAGCGCTTCTTTCACAGAATTGAATTCCAGCTGTGCCTGTTCGTCCCAGTTCCAAATAGTATTTTTTCCAGTGAGAGAACAAAGTTTTGGTGTAACTACAATTTGCATATTCAGAAAACGACGGTAAAAATTTGCGAGACCTAGAAAACTGCGGACTTGTTTTTTGGTGGATGGAACTGGAATTGTTCTGATTGCTTCTAATTTTTCAGGATCCGGCTGAATGTCTTCAAAATAAATAATACGTCCCAAAAACTTCACCTTTGCCTACCGAATTCAGACTTTTCCAAGTTAACTGTAATTCCAGAGTCTGCAAAAATACGTAACACACTGTTGAGGATGCGATTATGTTGTTCCCATGAGGCTTCTGCTATCAGAATATCGTCCACATATAAGGTGATGTGACGTTTTAAGAACTCAGGTAATATGGAATTTAGTCCGCGAATGAATGCTGCCGAAGAAATGTTCAAACCAAAAGGAAGTTTCCGAAACTGATAACAAACGCCGATACAAAAAAAGGCTGTGTATTTTCTACATTCTGGATGAAGTTCGATCTGATAAAAGCTGGATCTGAGATCAATAGAAGACAACACTTTTACACCATTAAAATTTTGAAGAAGTTCTTCCAACATTTGCGGCCTGTCAGTTTCAGGAATGATTTGTCTCGAATCTAAGACAAGCCTGATCGACCCATTTTTTTTCTCAACAACATGTAATGGATTGTTGTATGAGCTTACTGCAGGCTCAATAATGCCCTCGTCAAGCATAGATTGTATTTCTGTTCTAACACGGTCCCTGTAATGTGCTGGAATTACGTATGGTCTAACACAAAATTTAGTATGCTCACGAGCACGTAATTGGTATTGAAATCCCTTGATTGTTCCTGTTTTGTGAGTAAAAACTGTGGAATGTGCTTGTAAAATCTCAAAAAGATCCTGCCTATCAGTGTCATTACAATTCTCAATTGTTTGAATTTTATTCTGAATTAACTCATTAGTATCAAATATGCCGTCGATATCATCCCTGGCAGTACTTGCAGAGTGATTGTTAGTGTCTAGTTCCGTTGAAAATTCCGAACTGTTGTCTAACAGAAGGTAAAGCCGATTAATTTCCTCGTCATGGTTTGAGAGCCAATCTTCAAATTTCAAAGCTATTGACTTACCTTCTTTCTCTAAACTTATTTCAGCATCGTGAAAGTTAAAATTGCTTTGTATTCATTCAAAAAGTCTACTCCCAATATAATTTCCGTCGACAATAATGGAACCATAAGAAAGTTCATAGAGAATCTGTGGCTTTGACAAAAGAATTCTAAGTTGGTTTGTTGGCGTACATCTACACTGTTTCCAATGACTGCACCTTGTAATTTAACCTTACATAACGGAAGTATGGGGCAATTGTTCGATTTGTTGCATTTGCTAAAGGCTGTTTCACTAATTACTGAAATGGGACTGCCAGAGTCAAGTACTGCCGTAAATTTTACGTCATTTACTGTAATGTGAATTACAGGATATGCAATGTTGTTATGTTTTACGTCGTGTTCCTGGAGTAAGATGTCCCTAATGTCTTCCATTTTTACGTAATTACTAGCTACGGCAGCTACGTCGTCAGCTTCATAAGTACGTTTTGTGGCTGCCAGCGGTGTGAGTCATTGCCTATTGTCTCTTTGTTGGCGCGCATCGTTATTGGGATTTGGAGATCTAACTTCTACAAATTCACCTTGTCGAGAGGGCCCTGCCCTGTTTGCATCCCGCCAGTTCTGATGAAATTCAGGTTTGTCGTTTTGTCGATAATAGTTTCTTTTTTGTCGGTCATGCGGTGGAGAATTTCTCCCAGAATCGTAACTGCACGGTGGAACGTTGCGTCTGAAGTTATTGTCTCCCTTGATAATAGTTATTTTGGTTCCCATATTGTCTGTTTCTCTAATTGTGTCTGTGATAGTCATTACCACAGAGACGTGATCTTTCCCTGTAATTATTACTCTTCTGCCAACGGTTGTCATACGGTTGGTATCTGTTTTGGTCACGATTTACATTGTAACAATAGCCTTGTCGTGTCCAGTTATTATTTCTGTCATCACGGAATTGTGATGGATGTTACCTGTAATTGTTGTGCTCCTGTTTTCGAGTTCCGCGATTGTCAGTATCAATTTCCAATTCTTGTAACAGATTCAATGTTGTCTTTGCAATGTCCCGCCAAAATAATATGTCGTAAACGTTCGGGCAATTTGATTAAGCAAATGCGGATGAGTTCTGAGGGGTGTATGGGTTTGAAAGATACTGATTCTTATGTAACATGTCTTCGAAATATTTGACAAAACTGGAAAATTCAGATTGTTCGAAATGTTTCATCATTATGATGCTATGTTTTACTCGGTCTTGTGTAGCTTGAGACCAATATGCTGAGAGGAAGGCATGACAAAATTCTCCTTCACTGTGACAATCGTTAATGACCGATCGCATTCTTACAGCTGGTTCATTCTCTAAGTAGCCACACATAAATTCTAACCTGTGCTCCAATGACCAGTTGGGAGGAAAACAATGAGAGAATTGATGGAGCCATGCTTGTGGATGAATGCCGTTGCCAGAATTCTTAAATGTTTTGAATTAACGTGTAGTAATGAACAGCTTATTGTCAAAATCATCACGTGGGCGAGTCGCATATCGGTAATTGTTAATTCATTTCGGCGGTTCCATCTCAAAATTTGGTATACCTTGACAATTTCTTTCATAATTTCCGATGTGCCCTGTATCATTATTTTGTCGCTGTTCCATATTTCTATGTCCCTCTTCCCGTGTTGGAGCGAGAGTCTCCTCTGAAATATGTAATTCTTGTGTTATTTGTGCCAACTGATCTTGTACTTCCCGGATTTCTCTTTTGTGTTGCGTATTAATTTGATTCTGATTTTGTTTGAATTTCCTAATTTGTTCGTATTCTTCTGTGTCCTTGAAGGCTACAGGTCTTGTGTCATTCAGATCATCATCTACCTTTGTAGATAAGTTAGTGAACTGATCCGAAAGTTCGGCTACTTTCTCCGATAATGAACTGATTTCCTCAGTGTGTTTTTCTGAACGAAGTTTCAGCGTGTCCATTTGTGTTGAAATCGTTTCTACTGTATCCTTTAAGTTTTCATGAGCTTTTGCAAGTTGCATAACCGAATCAGTAGATGCAACTGAGTCAATTTTAGCTTGCAAGGTGTCGTGATTTTCACGAACAATAGTTTGCAGTTCTTTTATGGCTGCTTCGTGATTCTGTAATGCATTTTCATGACGCGAAAAAATAGGTTGAAAATGCTCACAGATTTGTGTTTTTACGTCATTACAGACTTTTTGACATTTAGATTCAATTTTAAGTAACTCAGCAGTTAAACCTTCACGTGTTTGTTCAAGCGTGGTGCCTTAACTTTTGAAGCAGTTGCTGCGACTGTTCTTGATTTTGTTCCATTGCGTCTAACTTTTGCTGTGTTTGTCTCTGATATTGTTCCATTGTGTCTAACTTCTGAAGCTTTTGTCCCATTTGTTGCATTAATTGTAATAACAATGCACTGGCATTTGAAACATGTTCCTCAGTGCTATTCGGCAGTGCATTTGAACCGCCAATATTCGCATTTTGAAAAGCAGAAAATGTGTCTTGACTTATTTGAGAAAACGGTGAGGACGCAAAACCTGAATCTACAGTATTTGCAAGATTGTGCCCTGTCATTTCGGAATCCTGAGGCGAGTGTTGCCGGCCGATCGATCGATAATGCTTCCCTGTTCACTATTTGTTTCACTGTTTACGCCATTATTTGCCGCCTGCTCCATTTCCCTATGCACAATTGCCAAATTACTTCTTTGAATGTCTGTTAATTCATTACACAGTGGTACTGATAAGCTACGCTCGTCGTCACTATTATTTCTCAGTTTACTTTGGAGCCTAGTGTTACGTTTTTCACACGCCATTATTGTCACAATATTTCACACGATAACACAGAAAAGCACAATTTGAAGAGCAAAATAAGAAAACACATTGACATAGCACTGAAAATAATATCTAGTTAAATACTTGGTGCAAATCTACATGCATGCCGCAAATGTTTTACTGTACAACAATGAAAAACTACAAATACAAAGGAAATTCTCTCTATAATTACGCTCTAGCAATAAACAATAGCTACAATAATTATGGCCCCGACTAACAATAACCTATACCTTTCATGAATCACTTACCTCACAAAAATCTTCATTACTCCAACTACTGCAATACAGCGAGCGCCAACACTGCCAGCTAAATAAAATATTCTAACTACTGAAGGGACTAACTACTGATAGGCATAGTTAGCAAATGAAAGATGTTGATAAAGAACAAACAATGCATTTACCTTAATACCGTTCAAAAGTCATTATTTATATATATATATATATATATATATATATATATATATATATATATATCAATATAATGGAAGGAAACATTCCACGTGGGAAATATATATATAAAAACAAAGATGAGGTGACTTACCGAACAAAAGCGCTGGCAGGTCGATAGACACACAAACAAACACAAACATACACACAAAATTCAAGCTTTCGCAACAAACTGTTGCCTCATCAGGAAAGAGGGAAGGAGAGGGGAAGACGAAAGGAAGTGGGTTTTAAAGGAGAGGGTAAGGAGTCATTCCAATCCCGGGAGCGGAAAGACTTACCTTAGGGGGAAAAAAGGACAGGTATACACTCGCACACACGCACATATCCATCCACACATACAGCTGAATTAGGGTGTTGTGGTTCCAGATTGTGTTGATCGGAATTTTGAGGTTTTGGAGGGAGTGGAGCTGGAAGTGGGAGATTGAGTAGATGGGAGAGACTGGGTTTGTGTGCAATGAGAGGAGGTTGAGGTTTGCTGGAAAGGTTGTGAAGGGTGAGTGAGTTGCCTTTCCGGAGGTGGGAAACCAGGAGATTGGATAGTTTTTTGAGGTGGAGGGTGGCATGCTGTTCTAATTTACGGTTGGCCTGTAGGAGGATGCTCTGAACAGCCGGTGTGGATGTGGGAGAGGAAAGATTAAGGACTTTTATTAAGGATAGGAGTTGACGGGTGTGTTCATTGGCTGAGTTGATGTGTAGGTGAAGGATTAGGTGGGTGAGGGCAATGGATTGTTCAGTTTGGAACTGGTATAGGGACTGATGGAAGGAAGGGTTGCAGCCAGAGATGGGAACTTTAAGTGTGAGGCCTTTGGGGGTGATGCCAAATGTCAGACAAGCCTGAGAAAATAGAATATGGGAGTGTAATCTGGCTAGGGCGAAGGCATGTTTGCGGAGGGAATGTAAATAAAACTTAATGGGGTCATTGTGGGGGTGTTGTGAGGGTGACATGGTATTAGAAGGTGGAAAGTGTAACATGAGGTGAAATGAAAATGAAAATAAAAACATATGGGGAGAGATAAAGGTGAACCGGAAAGAAACTGGAGATCTGGAATGAAAAAAGGCGAATAGGTGTTGGTTACAGCTGGGCTATGTTGGACTTGGGTTGGTAGACAACGATGTGCATAAAGGTTAGGTGGTTGTGTTGCCGCCAAAACACGTTAAAGGACGGAGAAATTCGGGAAGATTTCGAAAAAACTGCGTGTAGTATATTAAAAGGAGTGGTCTTGTGGTGGCAGATTATGAAAATGAGGCTAACAACTGTCTGACGAAGAAATAATCGCGTTAAAACCTGTGGGAAGCGGCTAAAAATGATCAGTGGTGTGGGAAAAACGGAAATGGAAATGAAGCGAAAGTTATTAGAACTGGCCGAAATGGTTGTTTAAAAGGTGAAAGGAGCTGTTTGTGAACTAGAAACGGTGGATATTATAGCGGCGGTAGTGCTGAAAGCGGCAAAAAAATTTTTTTGGTTATGGTTTGGAAGTGGGTTACGTATTATTGAGTATATATATAGGCGGGATAAATAAGGTATAGCAGATTACGGTAAAAAGGAGAAGGTGAATACAAAGTGAAACTACTGGCAAAAACAGAAAGAGGAAAATAAGACGACAGAAAAGATTTCGAAATGCAACAGTGACAATAACAAACGTAATTGTTGGATTCAAATTAATGATATCAATATAATGGAAGGAAACATTCCACGTGGGAAAAATATATATAAAAACAAAGATGAGGTGACTTACCGAACAAAAGCGCTGGCAGGTCGATAGACACACAAACAAACACAAACATACACACAAAATTCAAGCTTTCGCAACAAACTGTTGCCTCATCAGGAAAGAGGGAAGGAGAGGGGAAGACGAAAGGAAGTGGGTTTTAAAGGAGAGGGTAAGGAGTCATTCCAATCCCGGGAGCGGAAAGACTTACCTTAGGGGGAAAAAAGGACAGGTATACACTCGCACACACGCACATATCCATCCACACATACAGCTGTATGTGTGGATGGATATGTGCGTGTGTGCGAGTGTATACCTGTCCTTTTTTCCCCCTAAGGTAAGTCTTTCCGCTCCCGGGATTGGAATGACTCCTTACCCTCTCCTTTAAAACCCACTTCCTTTCGTCTTCCCCTCTCCTTCCCTCTTTCCTGATGAGGCAACAGTTTGTTGCGAAAGCTTGAATTTTGTGTGTATGTTTGTGTTTGTTTGTGTGTCTATCGACCTGCCAGCGCTTTTGTTCGGTAAGTCACCTCATCTTTGTTTATATATATATATATATATATATATATATATATATATATATATATATATATATATATATATCAGTTCATGACATCCAGTCTTACAAATTTGCTGTCTCTGATGGACACACGTCCAGATCATCCGCTCCCAAAACTCCGCCATCTCTCTCCCCACATCCACCACTACTGGCCGCTCACCTCCAACTGCGCAACGCTACGCGCTGTTAACGCTAACTGCCCAACACTACAATAGCATATACTCCAACAATGCAAACCAACCACAGCGTTCACACAGCACAGTCAGTGATTTTCATATAGAGCACTACGTGGCGTTACTAACATAAAAACCTAAACAGCCTACTTACAAAGGTTTATATGTATTGACGTATTGAAGAGGTGTTATTGAAGTATTGAGATTATGTAATGTTGATGATTATTGGAGTTTAGCCGGCCGAAGTGGCCTTGCGGTTAAAGGCGCTGCAGTCTGGAACCGCAAGACCGCTACGGTCGCAGGTTCGAATCCTGCCTCGGGCATGGATGTTTGTGATGTCCTTCGGTTAGTTAGGTTTAACTAGTTCTAAGTTCTAGGGGACTAATGACCTCAGCAGCTGAGTCCCATAGTGCTCAGAGCCATTTGAACCATTATTGGAGTTTTGGTGGATAAGAGGTAAGGTAAATGATATTGGTGATAAGGTTTATATGTATCGACATATTGAAGAGGTATTATTGAAGTATTGAGATTATGTGATGCTCATGATTATTGGAGTTTTGGTGGATAAGAGGTAAAGTAAGTGAGGAGCATATTTTTTTTTGTTGGTTTATATGGAACAAGAAGGATGAAGATGGCAGATTAGAACACTCCAGTGGAAGGAAGATAGTCTACACACACACTTTGTTAAATCAATAAGCAGTATATACTTTTTTTTTTGGAGAGAGAAAGTGTTTGTGCATATCTTGGCACACTGACAGTTGTTCAGCAACCATACATTTTGATTTGGCTTGGCAAACATTGGTCTTGATATGATGACTATGACGTTGACTAACTATTATTGACTATTATACGCTGCTGCCACTACTATTTGATACACACGTTGAACATCAAATTTTGACAGAATTGCATTTACACAGTTAACACTATTCAATTACACAATAGTACTTAATATGTGGATGAAAGATGAGTGAGTGTGTTTTGTGTGTTTTCCTTTCCTAATCCCAAATAATTGGTACCGACCTACCTACTAAACATTATTTTACTTATTTGTTGTGGCTTGCACTGACACCCATAAATATTATAGGTTTACTGATGTTTGTGTATTTGTAATAGTTAATATGACAATTATCTGATATCATTTGTGTGTTTATTATAATTTGTATGTTTAGTGTAAGAGCATTGATAATAATTTTGTAAAAGCAATTGTGAGTGCATTCAAACTGTTGTTCGTGCTTACACCTATTATCATTGATGGGTGACTTGGAAATGTTTAATTTCTGCTGATGAACTCTGATGAACTGTTTAATTATTACTGGTGAATATTATGGACTGTTACCTGCACTTGTTCAACATTACTGGGTGCTGCTGTTGGAACTGCTGCTACTGGAATGATGTCGCTTGTTGCTGTCTGCACCTGTTCAACATTGCTGGGTGCCACTGCCGGAACTGCTCAACTGCTGATGAGATGTCACTTGTTGGTGTCTGCACCTGCTCGCCATTGCTGGGTGCCACTGCTGGAACTGCTGCTACTGAAATGATGTCACTTGTTGCTGTCTGGACCTGTTCAACATTGCTGGGTGCCACTGCTGGAACTGCTCAACCACTGATGAAATGTCACTTGTTGGTGTCTGCACCTGCTCGCCATTGTTGGGTGCCAGTGTTGGAACTGATATTATTGATGTGATGACACTCATTCCTGTGTGCGCCTGCTCGCCATTACTGGACGCCACTGTTGGAACTGCTGCTACTGAAATGATGTCGCTTGTTGCTGTCTGCACCTGTTCAACATTGCTGGGTGCCACTGCTGGAACTGCTCAACCACTGATGAGATGTCACTTGTTGGTGTCTGCACCTGCTCGCCATTGCTGGGTGCCACTGCTGGAACTGCTGCTACTGAAATGATGTCACTTGTTGCTGTCTGGACCCGTTCAACATTACTGGGTGCCACTGTTGGAACTGCTGCTACTGAAATGATGTCAGTTGTTGCTGTCTGCAGCTGTTCAGCATTGCTGGGTGCCACTGCCGGAACTGCTCAACCACTGATGAGATGTCACTTGTTGTGTCTACACCTGCTCGCCATTGCTGGGTGCCACTGTTGGAACTGCTGCTACTGAAATGATGTCACTTGTTGCTATTTGCACCTGTTGACCTTTGCTGGGTGCCACTGTTGGAACTGTCAACTACTCTGAGGAGTGCTACTTGTTTATTGAACTATTGAAAAGATTTTATATGTGTAAACTGATTTATTGTGTATTTAGTGTTTATGAAATGTTATGGGACTGCTATTTGCACCTGTTGACCAATGCTGGGTGCTACTGTTGGAACTGTCAACTACTCTGAGGAGTGCCACTTGTTTATTGAACTATTGAAAAGATTTTATGTGAATATATGTGTAAACTGATTTATTGTGTATATACTGTTTTTGAAATGTTATCAGACTCATACCTGCACCTATTCGTCATTGTTGGTGCCATTGATTGAACTGTTTAACTACTCTGAGAAATGATACTTGCGTAAACTATTATGTAAAATCACATGTATGCAAGCATTTGTATTCCTTACTGTATTTTTATATATTAAGTTATTGAAGGGTCAGTGCAAAGCCAAAATTTATTTAGTTATGTGATATTTACTTATTAATATAATTTTTTATTTTTGTCTGTGTTTTTTGGACGAATTTGGTGGTATTTTCGCCACTAGTGCTGGCAAAAATACCACCAAATTATAGCCTGTGGAGGAGGGGCATATGAAAGGTGGCTACACTGAGTCACAGCGCCAGAGATTGCGCCAAAGATTATTATTCCGCCGCCTACACTGGTGCAGTAGTAGTTCAGATGATGTCGAGTGCAGTTGTTGTTCTGTTGGGCGAGAGAGTAGATGCTGTTCGGTTGGTGTAATGTATAGATGGAAGATGTTGCAATTATCACAGTGTATTTGAGAAAGGAGATGGGCTTTGATTTATGATGCTGGTGTAATGGAAAATTTTCAATATATAATGAGGTAAAAAGGTATTACAGATTTCTTTAATGACAATGCCTCTTGGTCACAGGTACAGTCAACAAAGCATCTGGCTCGTGTTCATGTATTAGACTTGTAATTATGGTTTCTATGTGCAATTATAGTATTTCTGGTTTTTCAATTAGTTCATTGTAAATGGTGTTTAAAATATTTTGTCGTTTTGAGAAAGAACCGAGCCAGATACATGTACGTTGAGTCACACTACCACACACAGAACAGTTACACTTGTGCTTTGTTGTTTCGTAGCTTTTATAGTTGCAGGGGACTTAATTAATCAATTGTGTTAACGAAAATTCCTTGTCATTCTTTATTTTTATACTTTATGCAGTCAGATTGCGTGTTAATACTAGTCAGGGCCCACCGGTTACGAGACTTCGTAACCGGTCACACAGCTACTAAAATTATTACATTTAATTAAGCCCCCGTGCAGTATGTAAACTCCGAGTCCAGTTCTCGTCCTTTGCGGAAAGTTTTAATTTTATGCTTTGACATGAAGAAATCTGCAGCTGAGGCTCTTGGAGAGTAAGACCTGTGGTGAGGCACATAATAGTGAAAGAATGTGCAGAAATGGTTTCGACGCTTCACGAACGATGATTTTGACGTCGGAGACCGGCTGTTGGTAGACGAGAGGAGGTTTTCGAAGCCACTGAAACCGACGGAAGCAATCACAGAACATCATTATCGAAAGCAATTGATGCGTTTGAGCCGAGCACTGAAATACAAACGGCCACAATACAGCGATAGACACGAAAAAGTGATTTTGAAGCGTGACAACGCTCGACCCCATGTCACAAAACCTCTCGGCAGGTACTTGGAAACTTTGAAATGGGAATTCATTGCCCACCCGCCGCGTTCTCCAGACATTACTTCCTCTGACTACCACCTCTTTCGATCAGTGGCACACAGCCTGACTGACCAGCACCTCCGGTCGTATGAATAACCGCAAAATTGGATCGATTCAGGGATCTTCTCAAAAGACGCCAAGTTCTTCCGCCGTGGGATTCGTATGCTGCCCCAAAGACGGGAGATGGCCAATACTTTGAATCGCAAATTTTGTATAAGTTTTACACAATAAAGCCTCGAATTTCTAGACAAAATGGCGGAAGCAATATTGTCGACTTAATATTAAACAACAATGCACAAGTTTTCTGTTAGAATTGCCTGCGAGAAAAAAAAAATGCTATGCTGTTCTTTCTCAAAGTCAGTTTTAACTACGCTGTGATGGCATTTAAATCATTAGACAAATTGTTTCTGCCAGACGTATTCTTCCTCCACACTTACCTTTTTAAACAGAAATTGCATACACAACAATGTACTGTTTTGCTTTCTTCCTCGCAGTCGGTTTTAACAGAAAATAGGAAAGTTGTACTTATGGCGTGTCAGCCTATAATTAAAATACTACTAAGCAATCTGAATCGTCCAACTTTGAATTGCTACCTGTTCACAGATAGAAACTATGAAAAGTAATGTCATTGCAGCTACTATGCTGACAGATCCGGATGCTGGATTGCAACAATAATCCTGGACAAATAGGGAGCATCGTGACGAATGCAAGGATTAGCGACCACAAGGCAGTTGCTGCTAGGCCAGTACCTTCACTGCGCGATAGCAACGGTGAAGTCACTGTTGATAGTGCCACTAAGGCAGAGTTATTAAACACGGTTTTCCGAAACTCCTTCACCAAAGAAGACGAAGTAAGTATTCCTGAATTTCAATCACGAACGACTGCCAAGATGAGAAACATAGAAGTAGATATCCTCGGTGTAGCAAAGCAGCTTAAATCGCTTATTAAAGGTAAGGACTCCGGTCCAGATTGTATACCAGTCAGGTACCTTTCAGAGTATACCGATGCAATAACTCCATATTTGGATATTTGGTAATTGTATACAACCACTCGTTCGCAGTAAGTTCCGTACCTAAAGATTGGAGAATTGCTCAAGTCACACCAATACCCATAACGGGAAATAGGAGTAATCCACTGAATTACAGGCCCATATCACTAACGTCGATTTGCAGTAGGGTTTTGGAACACAAACTGTGTTCGAACATTATGAAGCACCTCGAAGAAAACGGTTTATTGATACATAGCAAGGATTTAGAAAACATCGTTCTTGTGAAACACAACTTACTCTTTATACTCATGAAGTAATGAGTGCTATTGACAGGGGATGTCAAAATGACTCCATATTTTTAGATTTCCATAAGGCTTTCGACACCGTTCTTCACAAGCTTCTTATAACAAAACGCTGTGCCTATGGAATATCGCCTCAGTTGTGCGACTGGATTCGTGATTTCCTGTCAGAAAGGTCAGTGTTCATGGTAATAGATGGAAAGTCATCGAGTAAAACAGAAGTAACATCCGGCGTTCCCTAAGGAATTGTTATAGGCCCTCTATTGTTCCTGATCTATATTAACGACATAGGAGACAATCTGAGTAGACCTATTAGATTGTTTGTACATGATGCTGTCATTTACCGTCTTGTAAAATCATCAGATGAGCAAAACGAATATCAAAATGATTTAGATAAGATATCTGTATGGTGCAAAAAGTGGCAATGGACCTGAATAAAGAAAAGTGTGAAGTTATTCAGAAGAGTACTATAAGAAATCCACTAAATTTCGATTACGTGATAAGTCACACAAATCTGAAGGCCTTAAATTCAAGTAAATACTTAGGTATTACAATTACAAATAACCTAAATTGGAAGATCACATAGATAATGTTGTGGGTAGAGCAAACCAAAGACTGTGCTTCATTGGCAGAACACTTACAAGGTGCAACAGGTCTACTAAAGAGACTGCTAACACCACGTTTGCCCGCCCTGTTCTGGTGTACAGCTGTGCGGTGTGGGATCCGCATCAGATCGAACTGATGGATGACATCGACAAAGTTCAAAGAAGGGCGGCTCGTTTTGTATAATCGCGAAATAGGTGAGATAGTGCCACAGGCATGATACGTGAATTGGAGTGGTAATCATTAAAACAAAGGCGTTTTACGTTGCGACAGGATCTTTTCATGCTGTACCAAGGATGTAACCAAGGTTTTATAAGAGGGGGATCCAATTTGTTAAAGAGGACCTTGAAAGGCCTCTTGTTTTTAATTTATTCTGAAAACACAGTTATTAACTTTTTTGTTTTAAGTTCCTAATTTGCTTTCGGGAGGCCTTTACAAATAGTATTCCGTCCATGAAATTAAACATTGCTAAACAAATATAACATATAGTCTTGACAGCATGTAAGAATACCCAAATTCATAGTTAAATATTTCTTTACTTGGCACTGTGATAGCTTTACTCTATTGCCAAACGAATTATAATTCTGATCTAATGTATTTCCTCTTTGCTATTAAAATACAGCTCGACCTTTAATACAAAGTACACATCGCTTCTCCGATTCCCGAAAGCGGCGTACTAAAGGGTAATGGGTGTGTCTTTGCATGCGGGTCAGATACAATTTCAGTCATTTTAAACAGATCAACACCACTCATGCGATGTCATTGCAAGTTGCCTTGGACTTTTCTCGTGGATGTTTGCATGTTTTGAGCGTACAGGAAGTAACTTTATGCATACTACATGTTTTCATTTTTTATACTTAATCACATATTGTACGCTTTAATCCTGTGTATTAATCGCCTTTACCTGACTTTTGTGCATAATATTACGTTATTGGGCACAATAGTGATTTTCTCAATTGTGCACCATAATATATGAAATTTCCATAAAGAATGATAAATAATATTTTTCAACAATGATCTCAGAGTTTTCACCAAGCAGAGACATAATCTCGTTACTCTGGAGTGTTGTATTTTGACAGAGCACTTAGAAGTAGTCATGCTCGAATCTACCTTCACCCTCCAAGGCTATTTTGGGAGGTTCCATGCCCTATTTTACATGTCGCTCTCTTATTTTTATCAGTTTTATTAATGTCCTATGTCATTGCACGGTAGTAACAGACCGAATAAGGTTCTTGTAATGAGAGTCTTTGTACTGAGAGCTCAAAAAATAATTTTCACTTGGTTCCTATAAATGTTGGGTTAGTTCCCTGGGTGGCCTGTGCGAGGCAAGCATTGGAGGATGCGTCACACGGCATTTCCGGTCGGGGGCTGCACTTCCCTGATTTCTGAGGGGTTTGTACAATAGGCTTAAGCGCCTGGTGGAACGACTGACGTCGGTCGAGTTTCGCCTATTGTATGCAGGGCGAAATGACCTGCGAGCCGTCTGAGTGTCGACGCAGTTTATATGTTTACCGTCCCGGTGCGTCCGGAACGAAGATTCCTGGCACCGACTGACTGCATTGTCCTCTTGAGTCTGAGAATACTTGTGGACCGCGCCCTGCTGGGTGCGACTGCCTGGCGCCGGATGTCCTGGGGACTACGCAGATTGTTTTCGTAGCCCGTCAATCGGCAGGTTCAGTGCCCTCAGCTGAACACCAGAGGCATGACTGGTCAATTTAAACTGAGGCTTGTTGACATCACAGAGTCCTGCTAAAAATTGGAGGTAACGGTTGCTATTGGCACAAATGATGTTCTCAGAAAGTGTGGGGGAATTCTGGAATCAGAACTGGATGCTGATTCGCGGTTTTCGAGGAGAGTAGGGAGTAGAACAATGTTGGCTTCACTCTTGCGTTGCATGGGCAGCAGAATTCGGGACCTGATCTTTCTCGAAGTCGGACGGTCTTGCGACTTGGTCGCTCGTTTTCGGAAGAACTTAGAATTCTCGGACAGTCTTCGCGGCCAGGGGTTGACACAGAGTTGCTGCACAGCAGAAGTCGGCGCCTACATCATGGGACGCTGCCTACTGACGATTTACTGCAGATTTCAGTACTGGTACAGTATTTTGCGGCTCCGGCATTGTAGGACCTTATAAATTTTATACTGTATAACTCAGCAGCATGCGTGCTCGCTTTGCTACAAGTCCACCTTGCCTGTTTCTCCATGTGATCCCATTTGAGCTCTCACTATTAATTGCGATACTGCTATATAGTTGGGAGATTAATATTTGATTCATTAGGACCTCCAGTCATTATCGTCAATCTATTGCATCACAAAGAGTAGGAGCCCCTTGTACTCGAGCCAACTCTTATTCTCATAATATTTCAGTATACCCTATGCTTCAACCTACTGTTTGTGTCGATAATCATGTGCATTTATGTGCTGATGTATAATAAATTCCATTGTAATATTTAATCCACATATCATTTCGTAGATACATGCAGAATCTCATTTCCTGTTGTTTATTATGATAAAGTTTTCTTTTTTACTGAGTAGATTACGATTTTTATGAAATTATTATGAGTGTGCAGTCCTTATTTTACCAGCTAGCAGGGGTCACCATAATTTTCTTCCGTTGCCGTTGTGTGCATAAGTAATTGGCTGGCAGATAAGGAGAGGGTCGAGTGCATGTCTCGTTCTCTTGCAAAATTCGTCTGAATTAAAGAGGTACAAACTCTTCTCCACCCCAGGACCTCGCATAATATGGCGACCCTTGCCCCGGTTCTTTCCTGTGACTGCTGAGATGCTGTCAGGACTTGATCGATATCATTTCCTGATTAAAGAAAAACACCATAATTAATTTCTTTGCTGTAATTAGGTTTCGCAGTAGAAATATTTTGCGGCGCACATGTAATAGCCATTGATTTTGTTCATTTATTTAGTAATTTCATGTTTTTTATTTTGTGTGTGTTGGTTGATGTGTGTGGGTTCTGTACCACATCACATTCCGTTGAAACTGACTGCGTTGCTTCAGTGTGGAAATTAGTTTTGAGGGGTTGTTTTATCGTCATTTGTACTTTTTTTTGTAGTAGGAGTCGAGTAGTACAATTATTGTGTCAAGTGTTATATGGGGTTTTCTCTGTTCTATTTTATGTTGTTGTTTGTTGATGTTCTGTGAATGAATGTTCACTCGTAGCAGGGCGTGACTGTTGTCGAACGCATGTCAAATAAATAGACTGCACACGATGGAGCAGGGTCAGGGTAGTAACAGGGTTGAGGGAGTTTTCCTACGGGACGGGAGATGTGGAACACACACAATAGAGGTGAATCGGAGGTAGACCGAGAGCAGGAGGATATGAGCGGTGAAATCAGTGAGAAATAAGTGGAGGTAGAAGTGAATAAGAATGCGGAAGCTCATGTTTATATAGATAAGACCACAGATGAGAACACATGGATGAAAATTCGGCCACGACAGTATTACAGTGCTCAAGTATCTAGAGTAACATCACCAACTGGTGAAGATGGGCCTAGTCAGCCGAAGGATTTATTATTAGAGATTTTGGGGGTGGTAAAGGACACAAAGGAGAACTTAGAAAAGAAAATGGATGAAATAGAGAATAAGCTACTTGCGATTGTGAATGAAGTCAAGACTGAAATAACGGTGGTCAGTAAGATGAGTGTCAAAGCCAAGAAAAGGGCGGCCGAAGCCAAGAGGGATGCAGAGTTAACAAGGTTAGAGACAGCTGGCGCCAAAAAATTGGCAAAAATCGCAAATAACCCTGCAAGAATCGCTAGGCGAACTGGACACGTCAATGCGGTAGGAATTGCTGCAATAAAAGCCCAGGGGAAGGAAGCACTTGCAAGGAATGGAAAGCGTTGAACAACGCGTTGCGGTTACCACCCAAAGTTGCGAAAGCGTAGAAAAACCTGTAGCACGCCTGGAACGCCAAGTACAAATTGGTACATCGCGTCCAGAGGCGACGACTGGCGGACATGGAAGTGTGGCACCGGACGGCGGCCGACTGTGCGCCGGCTCGGCACAAAGTAGTGGACTAACAAGCGTGCACTGCAGCCCAGGGAGCGCACGGATGCAAAATTACAGCCCGACCGCAACAACTAACGCTCAGCTCCAGTATCATTATGGGGCAGAACTATGTGGTCACAGCACGCACCAGGAGATGTCAGCTCGCGTCGAACAGACGGGAGCGTTTAATACTAGAACCAATAGAAATGTGCAAGAGGGACCAGAGTTTGATTACAAACACTTTTTATCGGTCCTCAAATTCCAAACTTTTCGGGAAAATGGAGGCTCACTTCACTCAAAAATTTGGCTGTCACAGTTTTCTAACACGCTACCAATATCTTGGCCATTGTCAGCAAAATTAGAATTTATCTGCGGGCACATCGAGGACACGGCAGCTGAGAAAATGCGCGGTGCTGCGGGTACATGCCGAACGTACCAGGAATTCACCGACGCGTTTCTCGGGACGTATTGGTAGCGCGAAATGCAAGACCGAATAAAACAAGAAATCATTTTGTGTCCAGATCTGGAGGCGTCAGGATGCAAGAGCTCCACGAAGCTCTTTGAGGCTTTAATTAGAAAGAATCAGTTTCTTGATGTGCCACATAGTGATGGTGAAATAATTAAGTTTTGTTTCGCGAAACTGCCAAGCAACTACCAGCAAGCGCTTGTAGGAAAGTACGGAGCAAATATCGAAACATTCAAAAGCCTTCTGTGCGAGTTTTAGTTAATTTTTGAAAAAGAAGCAGCGCATGATCGAAGGAAAGGGCAAAATAACTATTACAATGGAGACTTTCGTGCAGCACCGCGCAGGAACAACATCCATAAGCGCAATGGAACATCAGGGAGACAGGACTATATGAGACAAAATTCAGGACGGCAGAGTAACTGGCAGAGGCAAGATGATACCCGCCATTACAACACGAACTGGAGGCGCAGAGATTCAGATGAACAGCGGGATGAGTCAATCGAAATACGTTGTCCTAACCCGAATTCCGATTACCGAAACAGAAACGGAGGGCGAGATTGACGCCAGGGCCGTGCGGTTTCGGCTCGCGGAAAATTCGCACAAATACTCGGACAGAGCAGTGTACATATGATGAAATATGAGGACATATCAGAGTTGCTGCTCAGGGAGCAAGAGACTCCCACCAGAAAGGATCTCTATCCTATGATTACTGTGACAGTAGGGGGCGTACGACTACACGGAATTCTGGACAGTGGCAGTCATATAACTGCCATCTCTGTTGCAGCACTTCAAAGATGCTCGCAGAAGGAAAGCTGGCCCACCTTGTCCATGAAAAAGACGAAGATCAAGAGAGTGCTAGCAGAAAACTGCACTGAGGTCAACAAGCAGACGAGGATAGAGTTTACGTCAGGGAAACAGTCTAGAGACAAATTTCTTAGTTATGCCGAATCTATCCATCGACCTGATAATAGGCATGGACTTTCTAAATGAACACCGAGCTGTCCTTGACTTAGGAAGGGCAGAGGTTGTGCTACAGAAGGACAAGACCGTTACTATCAAATTTGAAGAACACGCGATCCAAGCACAACTTCCCACCAACTGTGTTAGACTCAATTACACGAACTATGCTTACGAACGTAGGAGACGTGTGTCTGACCAACCCGAGGGTGAGGAGGAAGAAGACAAGGCTGAAGCGGTGACACAAGAAATTAAAGCAGTCATCGAGAAAAACTCGAAGAGATAAAGAGTATAGACCCGACCAGTGCGAGGAACTACGCGATATCTTATTAGAAAATACCGAAGTATTCCTACCAAAGACTGGAACCATAAAGAATTTTCTGTATGAGTTCAAGGTACGTCCGCACAATAAGTTCTTTGTGCCACCTTATGCCATACCAGTGATCTACAGGGAGAGAGTACGAAAAGAAATTAGCCGCATGTTAAGAGAGGGAATAATACAGACAGCGAGTTCGACATATAACAATCCTTTGAGAACTGTTGACAAGGCAGATGGGGGAATTCGTCTTGTGCTAGACTCTCGACAAATAACACAATCCTTGATCCTGAGACGGACCGTCCTGAAAGACTGGAGGAACTACGGCAAACCTTTGATGGGGTATCAGTATTCACCTCTGATGATCTGAGATCCAGCTTTTGGCAAATTAAATTACATCCCAACTGTAGGAAATACACTGCATTTTTGGCATTTGGTAAGTGCTACCAATTTCGTCGACTGCCATTCGGCCTAAACATTTCATCTGCTGCATTTATTAGGGGGCTACATGGGATTCTCAGTGAAAATCTAAAAAGACACGTCACCAGTTACGTAGATGACCTATTAATAGCAGAAATATCTTGAGGACAGCACAATGCAGTCCTCAAAGAACTACTGCAAACCTTCAAGGAGTTTGGGGTTACGGTGAATATTGAGAAATCGAACTTTGGAACGTCTTCAGTGAAATTTCTGGGACACATTATTACAGATGACGGCATCGCGCCAAACCCCGAAAAAATAGAAGCCATTGCGAAATTTCCGACACCAGGGAGCAAAAGACAGCTGAGAGGATTCCTCGGAATCATAAATTTCTACAATCGCTTCATTCACGTGAAAACACAGAGCTGTCTCCGGATGAATCAATTAACAGGAAAGTAGGTTGCCTGGGACTGGGACGAAACCGCGGAGAGCGAGTTTCTGTCACTGAAGGCGGCACTTATATAGGTGCCGATCCTCTCGCATCCAAACACAGCCCAAGACTTATGCATGGTGACCGACAGTTCGTACTCGGGTATGGGTGTAATGATTTTCCAGGATTATGTGGAAGCAGGGAACCGGATCTGGAAAACTATCGCGTTGGAAGCAGAGTTCTTTCCAAAAGTGAGAAGACCTATTCGGTAACAGAGTTGGAGGCATTGGAAATAGTGTGGGCGTTTGAGAAATTTAAGTTCTTCTTGTACGGCAGGAGAACCAGGGTGTACACGGTCCACAAAGCACTGGAGTTTCTACTTACTGCCAAACTCGGCCCAAAAGATTGATAAGATGGGCGACATATTTGCAGCAATATAATTTCACTATAGCATATATTCCAGGTAGTCAAAATCTTATTGCAGACGCTTTGTCACGTTCGCCGATAGAATTAGAAAGTAGTACAAACGAGGAAGTTGAAAGAAGCCACTACAGTTTGTACTACATGCAGAAGGTGGTATTTGAAAATTTCGTGACATGCAGTATGAAAGACATATAGAGGGAACCGGACAAAGATCCAGACCTCGTAAATGTAAAACAAAAGTGGAAGGAGAGGAGTAAAACGGTCATTAGACAATTTTACCTCTTAAGAAAAGGTACACTTACAAAATTTCTGTCTTTTTGTGTACACTATATCTCTCTATCTCACTTATGCTGATGCTTGTCAATTGACACTACGTGTACAAATTTCTTGTGTATCTGTCAATAGTTACAAAGTGTTATACAGAATAATATGCTACAGTTACACGAGAGTAGTTTTGTTTATGTATGTGAGTGGGATATCTGCGATTACAATTCTTGTTAATGGTGAATGGACCAACAGTCAATCAATCACTGTGAAAAATTATCATCCTTTCTGTTCAGGGAAACGGCGTGAGTGTGGTTAAATGTTTCAACCATGAAGCAGAGAAATATTGTTTGTCTTTTTGGCATCAAGTACGTGTGTGTTTGACTTGGGTTCCAGTACCTAATTCTCAAACGTTACCTTAATGAGAAGCTTGCAGGTCCATTAGGTCAACATTTTACTGCAGCTTCGAACTTGGCCTTCTGGCATGTGTTCAACATTTGTTTGACTGTGCGAGTATGTCCATGTAAGACAGTGGGCTCCCTCAGGATGAATCTGTGTTGTGTGTGACTTATTCGTCAATGTGAGTAAGACATTGGCAAAGTCATAAGAAAAATTCCACCTTTCATTTTAACATCAATTTCCAATTTAATTTGCCAATTTGTTGTAACATTTTGGAAACTGTTTAGACTAACTCTGTAATTGACACATTACCTTTATCAAGTGAGTCAACCACTACCAAAAATAATCTAAAGTGACTGGGGGTAATGAGAGGTTCGATGCACTCTTTTGCATGTCGCCTTTCATTTTTATCAGTTTTATTAATGTTCTATGCCATTTCACGGTAGTAAAAGACCGAATAAGGTGATTGTAATGAGAGTATTTGTACTGAGAGCTTAAAAAATACTTTTCACTTGGTTCCTATATATATTGGGTTAGTTCCCTGGGTGGCCTGTGCGAGGCAAGCATCGGAGGACGCGTCACACGGCATTACCGGTTGAGTGCTGCACTTCCCTGAATTCTGAGGGGTTCGTCCAATAGGCTAAAGCGCCTGGTGGAACGACTGACGTCGGTCGAGTTTCGACTATTGATTCTATACAGGGCGAAACGACCTGCGAGACATCTGAGTGTTGCCGCAGTTTATGTGTTCACCGTTCCGCGAGTCCGTAACGAAGATTCCTGGCACCAACTGACTGCATTGTCCTCTTAATTGCCGGCCGGAGTGGCTGAGCTGTTCTGGGCGCTTCAGTGTGGAACCGTGCGACCGCAACGGTCACAGGTTCGATTCCTGCCTCGGGCATGGATGTGTGTGATGTCCTTAGGTTAGTTAGGTTTAAGTAGTTCTACGATCTAGAGGACTGATGACCTCAGATCTTAAGTCCCATAGTGCTCAGAGCCATTTGAACCATTTTTCTCCTCTTGATTCTGATAATACTTGTGGACCGCGCCCTGCTGGGTGCGACTGCCTGGCGCCGGATGGCCGGTGGTCTAGGCAGGTTGTTTTCATAGCTGGTCAAACGGCAGGTTCAGTGCCCTCAGCTGAATAGCAGAGGCATGACAATTAACTTAAACTGAGGCTAATTGACGTCATAGAGCCCTGCTCGAAATTGGAGGTAACGGTTGCTATTGGCGCGAATGATGTTCTGAGACAGTGTGGGGGAATTTTGGAATCGGAACTGAATGCTGATTCGCGGTTTTCGAGGAGAGTAGAGAGTAGAGCTATGTTGGCTTCCCTCTTGCGTTGCATGGGCAGTAGAATTTCGGACCTGATCTTCCTCGGAGTCAGACGGTCTTGCGACTTGGTCGCCCGTTTTCGGAAGAACTTAGAATTTTCGGGCAGCCTTCGCGGCCAGGGGTTGACACAGAGTTGCTGCACTGCAGAAGTCGGCGCCTACATCATGGGACGCTGCCTACTGACTACTTGCTGCAGATTTCAGTACTGGTACATAATTTTGCGGCTCCGGCATTGTAGGACCTTATAAATTTCATACTGTATAACTCAGCAGCATGCGTGCTCACTTTGCTACAAGTCCACCTTGCTTGTTTCTCCATGTGATCCCATTTGAGCTCTCACTACTAATTGCGATACTGCTATATAGTTGGGAGATTAATATTTGATTCATTAGGACCTTCAGTCATTATCGTCAATCTATTGCATCACAGAGTGTAGGAGCCCCTTGTACTCGAGCCAACTCTTATTCTCATAATATTTCAGTATACCCTATGCTTCAACCTACTGTTTGTATAGATAATCATGTATATTTATGTTCTGATGTACAATAAATCCCATTGTAATATTTAATCCGTATATCATTTCGTAGATATATGCAGAATCCCATATCCTGTTGTTTATTATGATAAAGTTCTCTTATTTTCTGAGTAGATTACGATTTTTAGGAGATATTGTGAGTGTCCACTCCTTATTTTACCAACTAGCAGGGGTCACCATAATTTTCTTCCGTTACCGTTGTGTGCATAAGTAATTGGCTGGTAGATAAAGAGAGGGTCGAGTGCTTGTCTCGTTCACATGCAAGATTCGTCTGAATTAAAGAGGTACAAACCCTTCTCCACCCGGCACCTCGCAATTTTACACTCTTCTTTCAACCACAGTCTGAGTTGAGGAAGTGATCAGGAATCAATGAACGTAGTTTTTTTGGGACACGACGATTATTACCGGTAGGATTGTTGCAATAAACAGATATGATATTGTTGTGTTCGACAGAGTTGCTAGGACAATATTTGATGGCGAAAATGAGAAGGATCTGGAACTATTCAACCTTACACTTTCCCAAATTTTCTCATTTAAGTATTCATCTGTCACTTCTTGCAATGGAGAAATATCATTTTCTGCAGATAGACGCATCAGCTTAAATAAGGAGAATTTAGTTTATTACTTACCAGCGTAAAAATGTTTTTATCAGACAAAAAAAAAGGCGAACACGCTTCTGTTTAAAATAAAATGGCTCCAAGCACTATGGGACTTAACATCTGAGGTCATCAGTCCCCTAGACGTAGAACTACTTAAGCCTGACTAACCTAAGGAAATCACACACATCCATGCCCGAAGCAGGACTCGAACCTGCGACCGTATCAGCAGCGCGGTTCCGGACTGAAGCGCCTAGAACCGCTCGGTCACACGGCCGGCTCTGTTTAAAAGACTCTGACTGAAAAGTTGGGTACCATCTGCCTCATTCTACCTTTCTCTCGAACTTTAAAAGATTTCGCTAACATTTTGGCATTGGAACATATTAGCACTCTTCTTAAAATCCAACTCATCTCTCGTTCCCATAAGCTCCCCTAACTGTAATTCGCTCACACCCACTAGTACATCGCTCAACGGTAGTTCATACCTGTCCACTCAGACTTTGAATTCTCACTCACTCATTCAGCCCAACTCATTATCTCTCTGCGTCTCCTCTGTCATTCTCCTGTCTCATAGCCATCGTTCTGTCCTACCACTACTGTCTCCTCTTTCTGCCACTGTCTTCCTCTTGCTCCCTCTTACTGCTACTACCTCTTTTGTTCGTTCCCACTACTTCTGTCTCTTCTCAATGCCATAATCTCTCTCTTCCTCATTGTCATTGTCACAGACTTTGTCTCTCATTACCACCATCTCCCACCCAATTCCACTTTCTCCGTCTCTCTATTCCTCACCCACTGGCAGCGCCTCCTTCACTCTTCTTCCTAGCACTGTTCTGGCACTGTCAGCTATGCTTCACTGCAACTGTGTCCTTCTCTTTCTCAGAAATTACCATTATCTCCTTCGCTTTTTCTACACCACAACCACTCTCTACTATCTTTCGGCACTTATTACTTTTCCGTCTCTTTCCCACTGTCACTATCTCCTTCTCTCTCAGCATAAAAGAGCGAGAATACGTTAGCATTCCAATATATTCGCGAACTTCTTTAAAGGTGCTGAGGAAGGTAGAATGAGGCAGCTGGTGCCCCATTTTTCAGTCAGAGCCTTTTAAACATGAGTATATTCGCCTCTGTGCTCCGATAAGGGCCTATTTTGTCTGATTTCCTTCATTTTCCTGCTACAGCAGAGCAAGTTACTCATATGAAAAGAACTGTATTGGTCAGTAATATTAGTTACGTGAAATTGAAATAATGCGAAATTTATTTTACACCTCAGACCGGATTTTTCGTGCACAAAGATTTTGCATGTGCTTCAGTACTACAGCATGGGGTTTCCAGATACAGACTGATGGTAAAGGAGACACTTTACAGTACATTTCTCCCTGCTACGTCACTTTATAAAATACATTTTCCCCTCACACCGGATTGTACGTGCGTATTTTACTTCTACAGGTACGGTAACTTTGAACCTACTTATCTGGGGAACGGATAAAGATATCAACAAAATTTTGAAGGTTGTTCGATATCGGTATCTTAGGGATATATTGTAAAAAATTCAACCATTTGCTGCGTGTTGCCGACTTCGAATCCACGGCTCGGTTTTGGTACGAAAAAAGGAAAAAATCCCGTTTTTTGGGTTTTTTTCGGAGGAACCACTCACGAACTAATGGTGCCTCCATAAGCCCCTTACGGGTCACCGTAAACCACATCAAATACAAAAGGAACCAACCTATGTGCTCCGTTTCCCTCAGGAATGGTAAGGAAGTAATATTCGTATTTTGAACTTGTACTGTAAGATCCTTCCGTTGGGTATGCAAATGGTCTCTTGCCCAAGGGCTATCTAAAACATTTGAGCCTACCATTCCATCACCAATAGAACCCGAGGTATGAGCTACGGAAGAGTCACGTTTTTATGCGCAGAGTTTTGGAAGGTACTAGGTAGGGTATGCTATCGCCTGCGTACATATTTATCGTGTGGATTTTTGTGTTGGGAGTCTCCGAAAAGATATTATTCTGTTCGCCATCGACAGCTCTTTTCACCAATGAGCCTGCATCTTTAAGAGAAATGAGATCTATCAGGAAAGAAAGGAATCCGGAAAGATATGGCTGTGCCTATAGTAAGAGGCCAACACCGGCATTCACATAAACTGAAAATAGGAAAGCACGGAAACCCATTTTCAGGGTTGACGGCATACGGGTTCGAATCACTTCGCCTCCTTAATCCAGGGGTTGTGATCTTCAACCTGAGATGCGGTTGTGCGTGTTTGGCTTCACGGTATTCAGCGTGTGGCTAGCGCTGTAACATGCCGTTCTATTTCACGCCTGCTAATGTATTTTAGTATGTTGATGACACCCAAGGATTGTGAGTCTTTTAATTCTTTGTTTCCCCGGCGGATTATGACCATTGTTTCATCCTATCATACGTGTATTGTCATGTGCTGTCCGGGTTCGTCTTTTAACTGAGATTTGGAGATGTTTTCCTGATCACGCACGGTTCGGATTAGATGCCCATCTGCCGTTTCATCCAATATTTACCGAGGAATGAGATGTTTCTACGCGCACTTGCACCTTGGAAGTCGTGGCACATGAAGTATTAGTTTTTTATGACCTGAAGATCTACCACTGGGTTATGAAACCGGTCGCCATACAGTGGAAACACAATAAACAGCTATTGGTGATTTGGACTGTGACTCAGGATTGTCCTTCACGTTACATGCAAAATAAAATGCATCACAACAAAGAAAGGAATTCTGATATTAAATGTTTCTACTTTAGTTGTGCATGTGCGGTCATTTCATAGTGCACGATTGTATGCATATTTTAAGATTTAGTTGTGAATGGAATTCCTGGGTTCAGTTATTGTAGTGTTCCAATAGCGTAAACAGATTTTGGACGAATGGGTCGAAAGAGGGTGGGGGGGGGGGGGGGGGGAGGCGGGCTGCAGAGCGAATTCAAGCAGCCTGCTGAACATATCTTTTAGAAACGAACGACCAATAGAATGTGCTGTCATCATCACATACCCCTTCCGCTCTCCACAAACACCTCCCCGTCGTTCCGCGTCGGGACTGGTTCTCATAACTGAGGACCGCCCGTGTAGCCAGATTTTGTGAAATTTGACCATTTGGGTCTAATGATAGAATTTTGAGCAATTTTTTTAAAGAAATGAAACCATCGATGTTTGGGCGATATTTTTATTGATCAACGCGATATTTGGGAGACCCAGGCGAATCCAAGCGTTTTTATGAACTGACATCATAATGTCCTTTACCGCTCCGCTGCTTTGTGAAATTCTGAATTATTGTAACCGCAGAGCTCTACCAGTTTCCATGTAACAACTCTAGTGCTAACATTAAACAGCGGTAGGTAAATAATTAGGCCATTATAGTAGAAAGAACATATTTTTAACTTATCTAAGTGGATGAGTCAGAATTGGTTTTCCTCTAGTTTCTTGTTACAGACTTATCTATAATTAGAAACCATCATTACAGCTCACAGCATAAAAACAGTAAACGGCAGCAGTTACATTAAATTAAACTGCAAGAAAGAACTGAACTGATTAACAGCACAATAACTGAGTTCAAGCAAGGCCAACAATGTACTGTAGTACTCTTAGCTTAAGTCGGGATCGGCGATAGCAGATAGTGCTATCGTCTGTCGCTGGCCTTGTTGACTATCGATAGTGCGTATCCCTTTTTCGTCGTATGACTGAAAATCAAAATAACTTACAGTTACACCTACACAGGAACTAGGTCGTGTGTAATTTCAGTTAGGCGATTGGTGGGGGGGGGGGGGGGGGGAGGAGGGAGTCCGAACCCACTTCCCCCCCCCTCCCCCCACCCCGCCCCCCGGACACGGCCTTTGGCTACGTCCTTGCCTGTACATCAATGATTTAACATAGTCATCCATTCAGTTTAAGTGAGTAAAAGTTTCGTTTCCTATAATGATAAAGAAGGCTCAAGGTCGGACATTTGAAAAGGTTAAAACTGATTTATGATCACAGTGCTTTTACCATGGTCGATTAATGTATGTGTATTTCACTAACTCTTACCACACAATATCCTGAAAATGAAAGAGATATTCTTTACTATTAGGACATAGGCTGTTTTTTAAAAACAACAAGTTGTATAAACAATAATGTTTCTTCAGGATAAAATTCTGATATCAGCTACAAATAAATTTTATTATGATTTACCAGTTTTGACAAATTAATTTCTTATCTACAGAAGACCACAAAATTGGGAATATTACAAATCCTTAGACCTAGGCTATATACATTTATATTAAGTTCAAAAAGTAAATTACAGAATGTTAGTTAGTACTGATTTAGCAGATGTCAGTATCTTCTTCATAGAAGCACAATGCCATGGTAAGTGCTTATTTTAAACACTGATTGACAGTTTACAGTAAATGAATCACATCTATGTATTTTTTGTGCCTAGCAGCACGGAACATATATAAAATCGTACATAAAAATATAGCCAAGGTATATAAAGAAGGTATATATAATACATTTGAAAAATGCTTTGTATTCATCAGAATATTTAAACATGACGAAGAAAGGAACAATACGAAAACTTGAAATAAAAGACCGGAAAATTATGAGAAAAATCCTTGGCTCTATCAAAGAAAACGGAAAATTCCGCCGAAGACACAACTGTGAACTATAGGAACATACATACCAGCATAAGGGAGCGGAGAATGATGTATTTTCGTCATTTGGAAAGAATGAACCCGCAAAGACTTACTCATCACATACATTCATCAATTTCAAAAACAAAATCGTATTCAAAATGGGCAAGCCAAGTTAAAAAGGATTTACTGGAAGCTGAAATTTGATTTGATGTCATTCAGGATCGAGACTTTTCAGAGAAAAAGTCAAAATTACTAAAAACTTTTTTTCGCTATTACGCCAGTTCCACGTCCTGCCTGCAAATGGTCAAAACAGAGAAAAGAAGCACAGTCATCAAAACTGAAAATCTACTGGTAAAAGAGGAAAACACAATCAGGCAAGAGACAGAAATCTTCGTGGTCCATAGCAGGTCGAAACGATAGAAAAAAAATTGAAAAAGTGACAATAGTTCTAATATATAAAAATAATAGGCTAATTTACACATTTTATAAGACAGTAACTTCTGTATATACCTCGGTTATATTTTTTATATACGCTTTTATATGTTTTCCTTGCTGCTAGCACAATAGATGCATAGAACTGATTCAGTTACTGTAAACTGTCAATCAGTGTTTAGAATAATCACATAAATATCTGCATTTCTGGACATACCATCGCATTATCTTCTACGAAGAAGATATTGACGTCTGCTAATTCAATACTAAGTAATTGTCTGCAACACACTTTTTATACTGTGTATAAACATGTAGCCAAGGCCTACAGATTTGAAATTACCCTTATTTTGTAGGCTTATGAAGATGGCAAGTTAATTCTTCAGAACCGTTAAAGTACGATAAAATTTGTTTGCAACTGATGACTGAATTCTATCTTGAAAAAATAATACTACAGCACCTGAAAATTACAGTCATGAATAACATAGCAACAATGTTTACATTGAGGTGTGGTATGCCACGCTCTCACTTTAACGACGTTTTCAGTCATTTATTTTATTTATTTATTTATTTCATTTGTGTTCTGTAGACCCATTAGCGATAAATCGCTTGGGTGTAGAACGTGTCATTTACATAGATTTGAGACATTTGTTTATAATAATAGATTGTACAATGAATAATATATTACATAGAAAAAATGTTTACAAGAATTGTTTTTTGTAAAAAATTACAAATTACATAGAACAGACTTACAACAGATCGGAATCGATTCACATATTCTCATACATAAATTCGTCCAGTGAGTAAATGGTTTTACTTAGAAGATACTGTTTAAGCTGATCTTTAAAAGTAGGTGGATCAGTAACTGACATTTTTATTGCCTGAGGGAGAGCATTAAATATTTTTATGCAAGAGTAGTGTACTCCTTTTTGCACCATACTTAGATTCTTTTGCTCAAGATGTAGATAATTTTTTACCCTAGTGTCATAGTTATGATACATGCTGTTCATTGCAAAAAGGGAATGGTTTTTACACAAGAAACACATGAGAGACAGAATCCTAATGACTCTTTTCTGGGCTACGAGGATTTTGTTTGCCTTAAATAATTTTATGCAAGAGTAGTGTACTCCTTTTTGCACCACACTTAGATTCTTTTGCTCAAGATGTAAATAATTTTTTACCCTAGTGTCATAGTTATGATACATGTTGTTCATTTCAAAAAGGGAATGGTTTTTACGCAAGAAACACATGAGAGCCACAGAATCCTAATGACTCTTTTCTGGGCTATGAGGATTTTGTTTGCCTTTGGCTGGTTTCCCCATAATATATTTCCAGAGGCCATCAGGGCATGAAAATAACCAAAATATGCAGCTTTCAAAGTATTTAAGTCACTGAAGGAAGCAATCGCACGAATAGCGTAAATTGCTGAGCTTAGTTTTTGGATAGGTAAGGAATGTGTAAGGACCAGTTTAGATTGATATTAACAAGTAGACCCAGGAACTTTGTTGACTCCACTCCTGCTAAATTCCCATCATTGTATTTAACATTAATCTCACCTTCGATAGTTTGGCTTGTATGGAATTGAATCAATTGAGTTTTTTCAAAATTTAGTGGTAATCTATTAGAGGTAAACCAGTAAAGGTCTCCTGAAAAATTGCATTTACAGTGATTTCAAGATTAGTGTTTGTTGAATTGTCTACCAGAATCGTCGTGTCATCGGCAAACAAAGTAAATTTTATCTTAGCCCTTGTACACATTGGAAGGTCATTTATGAAAATAAGGAAAAGTAGAGGACCCAGAATAGAGCCCTTAGGACTCCACAGTTTATTGTGCCCCAAGAAGAGGACACTGGTTCCCCATTAGTGTCGTTTACCATGACTTTCTGTTTCTAGTCCTTTAAATAGGAGGCAAGGCACATCCCTGCTTCTCCAGTTAACCCATAAAATTCTGCCTTTCTCAGAAAAATATCATGGTTTACGCAATCGAACGCCTTAGAAAGGTCACACAAAACTTCAGTTGGAGACATTTTATTATTGATTGATTCAAGAATTGCATCGGTGAAAGAATATATTGCATCTTCTTTGAGATGTTTTTCTGGAAACCGAATTGACTTTTATTGAGAATATTGTATTTACTAAGATGTTCAAGAATCCTTCTGTGTAAAAGTTTACAGATTACCAGTCATATCTTAGGACATGATCTCAGTGTTCCCAAGTACTATATTTGCTATGTGTGATTAATTACTTTTTTACATGAGGAAATTGTGGGCAGAATGTTCTTGTAACTGCAAGTGTAACCCGCAGCGAGCTTGTACCCGGAAGTCTGTAGTGGAGGCGACGCGGACAGGGAACGAGATGAAATCGGAGCCATAAATGCTAAGTGCAGCGACCTGGCTGTGTGAGTGATTCTGGGAAACAGTGTTTGGTGGTTATTACCTGCTTAGATAGAAGGGCGCCTGTTCACAAAACATTTTACCTGGGCCAGGCACCAGTCCATCGTGGAAGACAGCCGGATGACTGAAAGTGGGGGAAGGAAGTCATCTAAGAGAGACTGCTGTAAACTGAGCTTCTGTGTAAATGGTGGGAAGGTCATAAAACTCCGTGCATTCTCATGTTGAAAGCTGGGACAATATGGACAGAGCAGCTGGCGTACATGTCTAGTGGAGGTAGGACTGTAGCCCCCCCCCCCCCCCCATGATGCCAGGAAGTCGCCAGGTTATTACTTGAGCGAGTGAAAAAAAAAAACATATATTTCGCAGGCATGACTGTCGGGGAAGCTTAACAGCCTTCTTTCAGAAATTGGAAATGGTCGGACTGGAACAATTACATCTCTTCGTAAATGAGGGACTGCAGTTCCGTCTAGGTAGACATTTTTTGTGGAAACATGGCTATGCTTACAGTGAGAACGACGCATCCCTAGTCTAACATCTTCCTTTTCCAAACAAAAGAGATTTTGAGTCTCTGATTGGCTCCCATCAGGATATGCAAAGCAGAGGCTTGCTCCCCCAACGTGGGAACCCCAGATCTGTGTCTGGATTGGCTACAGTCAACAGGGGAGTTTCAATGAGTAGAGAATAGTTCGCTTGTTTTGTGTAATGTGGGGACGGTTTCGTTTTACTAATTCGGCTCCCACATCAAGGGTTGGTGGAAAGTGGCGGTGATCCTTTGAGGTCTTCGTTTTCTGGTCCTGCACTGGTGGAGAACTTCAGGTCTTACCCTAGTGGGTGAAACTTGTGGTCTGTACCTAAGAGCTTGTGGCAGTTTCCAACTGTACTGACAGTCGAACTGCATACCATCTCGGACATATCGCGTGTCACGAGAGTGAACTTATTCCTCCTGAGTCGGCCGTCTGACGTTTGACAGTTCCAGCACGCACCGTCGTGCCTGTGAGTCAAACTTGTTTGGCCAGATCAGTGAATGGGTCCACCTCAGAAATCTGCCGGGATTTTGTGGCTCTGATAGGGAAGTTTCCCACGTTCTGCTAATGAGAACGCCTGACCGCGTAGTTTGCAAATTTTCTTGGACGCGTCAGGACTTCACAGCTGCTGCAGTGCACAGCTCCTCCCTCACAGCGCTTCATTTTCTGCTGCCGCCGGAATCACGGTGAAAGGCTGAAGTACTGCTGCACCGGCGTAGGGTTGTTAAATGGTAGTCGCAGCTCCCTGTTCTCAAGTGAACCATATTTTGTGGTATACATGGTCGTAGCTGATTGCATTTGAATAGAGTTAGGCTTCACAGTGGATTCTTGTGAAGGAAGTTGCATTGTAAACGGGATTAATTCAGGGGAGAATTTGTATAGCTTCCACCTCAATGTGTGCTTTGCCTGTCAAACACCATTCCTCAACTTATTCATGTTTGTCATTTTTGTGAGATTTTTCAGCTAGCTGTAGTAATTAAAAAAACTTGTCATTATTTTGTAAACTTAAATACGCTACTCTTCTCATTCATACTCCATCGACTATTCACTGTTTTTATTTATTGTGGAGGTACATGAGTAGCTTAAAGTGAGCGACGGCTGGAATTAGCGCCCCTTGACCAGGATCTCGAAGCACGGCAATTTTGTGAGGCAGTGCGTTATCTTGCGGAATAGGAGCGTTTGTCATATTCTTTTTCAAAATGAGACTAAAGTGTACTGAGGTTTAGATTCTGGTTTGGCGGTATGCGTTGTATCTCTGCAATTTGTAGTGTGTTATTTTATTTCAGTGTATGTATTGTTTGTGTCTCTTTCGTTTCGTTTCTCATTGTATCTTGTCAGTGACTTCTGCGTCACTTCTCGTCTTATGTTACGTCGTTGCTAAGAGCGTTGCTCAAGCTTTTTTCGAGCAGATTTGTTTATGGACATGTGTACGACATTTTAGAGTGGGTTTTGTTTCATGGGCTTAGGCATACATGTGTGCATTGTTTGGAAAAAGGTCAGAGTAAAGTTGTGGCGTGTGATGCATTAGAGTCGGAAGCTTGCGGAAGAAGCTGTTGATCAGAATGCTTACGAGAAGCGAAGTTCGTGCGTGTAGTGAGAAAGGCTGCGCACTATTGTCGTCCAAAAAGGAACACGAACCAGCCACTAATGTTGAACGAGACAGGGCGGCGGAAGAAGTTCATTTAAATCACTCTGCAAGCAGGGCGCAAATGTTAAATGCAGAATTCTCCGATGATGAAGGTTCCGTTCAGTCAGGAAATGAAAGTTAAAACGACGCCGAGGCGTCAAGTCATGTAGGTTCTGTAAATAGCAGAAGAGGTCAGTCAGGGAAAGTAACAGTCTGATTTCGCGGGAAAGGCGCCATAGAGCGGCTGAGTCGCGTACCTCTAGCCCAGGGTACGTTACTGGAAGTGCGTAATTAGAATCGATCATTCAATTTATGCAAGAGGCAGAGAAGAGAGACAGGAAGAAGAAAAACAGAAGAACAAACGGAAAGAATGGTTCAAATGGCTCTGAGCACTATGGGACTTAACATCTGAGGTCGTCAGTCCCCTAGAACTGAGAACTACTTAAACCTAACTAACCTAAGGACATCACACACATCCATGCCAGAGGCAGGATTCGAACCTGCGACCGTAGCGGTCGCGCAGTTTCAGACTGAAGCGCCTAGAACCGCTCGGCCACAACGGCCGGCAAGGGGAAGAAAAGAGGCGACAAGAAGAAGATCAAAGACAGAAGATCCTCATTAAGGACATTAGGGAAATTCAGAACGAAGTCATGAGATAATTAAGGAAAATTAAAGTAGGGCTGCCGACTTTATCGAAAACATAAACCAGATCAGGAATGAAATTAAGATTGGAAAAACAGATGTTGAAGACATAAGGAAGAAGTAATATGAGACACGAGAAGTAGCGGCAGAGTCCAAACGTGAGGCTAGGACAGCAAGATTGGTAGCAGGAGATTCGCGAAAAAACGCTCAAGCTGCGCAATATCAGGCAGCGCTGGCAAAGCTCGAAGTGAGCGCAACCAAGAAGGCTATTTCTGCTCTCAAGAAACAGGGACAGAGGGCAACTGAAGTACACGCACAAGAATGTTAGAAAACAAAGACGATCAAACACGTCTCACTACCCTGCAGAATGAGCTGGCAGGGAGACGAGACAAATGTGCGAACGGGTCGCTCGTGTAGAAATTCAGCCAGAAGCAACAGCAGGTCGCCGTAAGCTCGTTGGTCACCAAAAATGTGAAAGACAAAATTTTGCAACTCGAGCTGTAGCCATTTCCCCGGCACAGGACGATATGCGGCAGGAGCGCCCGCGTAACGGGGTATGGCGCTCTGCCTAATGCGTGGATTCAGTGACGCGTAGTAAAGTACCGAGCCGGACCACAATCGTGCCCGATTCACACGTACGGAAACCTTACTACATGACTCTGATCACAAGAGACGAGGGTGCAATAGCTTTCCTAAAAACCTACTGGTCACAGGACACCCAAGAAAGGATTAAACAGGAGATTATGTTAGGGAAGGGTTATGAAGCATCGGGGTGCCTTAATCTGCTAAAGTTTTTCGAGACGCTTGTCAACAACAACCGTTACCTGGACCAACAATATTGTGAGAAGGAGATAATGCGACTCTGCTACATGAAACTTTCCTTAAGGAACCAGGAACTGCTCATTGACACAGCCGAGTCATTCAAAAGCGCTCTAGAGATTTAGACATGTTCTGAGGCATCAAGGGATCACCAATTTAGTATTGGAGGGCAGCGTGGAGGGTAAAAATCGTAGAGGGAGACCAAGAGATGAATACACTAAGCAGATTCAGAAGGATGTAGGTTGCAGTAGGTACTGGGAGATGAAAAAGCTTGCACAGGATAGAGTAGCATGGAGAGCTGCATCAAACCAGTCTCAGGACTGAAGACCACAACAACAACAACAGATTTAGACTTTGTCAAGGAAGCAGAAAATGGGAGAGACCGAAAGAGAGATAATGAACGAAATTCGAAAGGTGCAGCTGGTGGAAATAATGATGGGTGAAACACAAATAGAAACAGGACGACAAGAAACCACTATCAAGGTCAAAGATTTAATAATGAGCCTCAGTGAATGATAGAAGCAGGCGGGGGATGTGTGGTGATAACTTTCAAGGGTAGCAACGGGAGGGAAATACAAGTCTAACCATTTCATGTAGCCAGTGTGGAACACAGGGCAAACAGGGAACATTGGAGGGTTTGGTTCGCGAAATCCGCAATGACCACCAGAATGACGTAGTGGAAATCAGACCACCTAACCCCTCAAACAAAAACCGCAGCAGAAGTCCACGTAGGAATTGACAATCGGCCGCCTCGGTCTCAGCCCAAACCAAACCCGCACGTAATATCGGTATGGGCAAACGTGTACAGTTATATCATTAAGTTAGTGTTAAGAATCATTTATTTCCAATTCTTTATGTAGCCATTTAGTGTGTTGTTCTTCATTTGCTGGACACGCACTTTTTGGATGTTTATTACTACAATTAGCCGATAAGATCTTCTCCTGTGACATCTGATCAATGAGTGAGGCGTTTGTAGTTTTCTGTACAGAATTTGCACTTTGACAATTTACCCAAATTCAGGACGTACTGGTGTTCTCTGATGTTTCACAGATAGAAAATTATTTCGTGGATAAGACTGTGCTAATTTATTAGCGAAAACCTCTTGGTTTATGATAAAACTCGTTGGTTTAACGCTTGAGAAATGCTACGTCAGTAGCCTGTCACGCCACAGCAAAGGTGTGCGTTGTTAACAGCGTGAAAATTGCATTTTTGGTTTGGAGACACAATTCTTCTCAGAATTCGTATTGGAATGAAGTAATGGATTGGTTTGTTCCATTGATATTGTGTGCATTGCCAGTGGGGTGAATGCACAATTTGTTCAACAATTCGTAGCGAGGAGATGATATTAGTGCCACAGAAGTTGATTTGCGAACCGATACTGGATCTCGGCGCGGTTTTGATCACGCCACCGATACCGATGGGGATATGTTGCGAGATGGACATATGTTGTACACGCCAGAGGCATGTTGCCGTTCAAGTATGGTTCTTTCTCCTCTTTTCGCTGTGGTTCGATTAGGGTTCTCGCCAGTGGAATGATGTACTCTGTTGGTGGTTTTCGAATGTGGTTACGCTTGTGGATAATCGTCTATGGTGCGATATTTTTTTTCTGGTGATGCTTTTTTGACTGTGGTTGTCACTTATGGATTATTGCCAATAGTGCGATGATGTTTTCCTTGTATTTCGATTGTGGATGGCCAGCGCCAGAAGCGCGCCATCGGCGAAATTTTCCTTTACATGGCGTGACCAAGTGGAGTGCGGGTCACGGTAGTATATTTTTAGATGAATAGGAAAGATATGGCGAATGGGACCAGATAAAAACGAAAGATAATCACAAATCTTTACGTACTACAAATTATAAAAATTGGTATATTATGTCTCTACAGCAACTGTTATTTGATGATATCTGTACATCGATTTTTGAGAGTTGTAGGTCAGTTTCAGAGGGAAAGGTGAATTCGTGGCGAAGCCTGATCTACCCTGACAGCCCAGTAAGGAGTGTACAGATGGTGGTGAGCGGTATTCGACTCAGATTCTGTGCCAGGTTGCCACACCAGCATCACCATCCAATAATTTCGCATGATGAGATGTACCAAAATTCAGAATAGCATAAAGTAGAAGTGGTTAGAGGCAGCTGGAGTTGGTAATGGGTAGGACATAACTAGAAGGAGTGAGGGTGCTCGAAGTATGAATGTGTAGACTGTGCCAGCTTAGCCCGTTAGGGTACATGAGTGGTGCAGAATACTGACATACACTACAGCAACACGACTTCGCCACTAGAAAATGATTAAGTTATGTCTTTTAGATAAGAGATTAATTATCGATGTTTATTCAAATTAAAAAATCTGTAAGGTATTACATTTTTTTGAAGAGAACCACAGCAGTAACATTATTTAAATAAAAGAAAGCAGCAAGGCACGTTTCAGTTTTTTTGCGCTAGTCATTTTGTGAAGTTTCAACTACAAGCAATTAATATTTTGTTATGATTTTCTACGGATGTAGCGTGCCGCGGTGGCCGTGCGGTTCTAGGCGCTTCAGTCCGGAACCCCGCGACTGCTACGGCCGCAGGTTCGAATCCTGCCTCGGATATGGATGTGTGTGATGTCCTTAGGTTAGTTAGGTTTAAGTAGGTCTAAGTTCTAGGGGACTGATGACCTCAGATGTTAAGTCCCATAGTGCGCAGAGCCATTTTCTACGGATGTATTTTGTAAACATTCGTTGTAAAAACACGGCACTAAAATATGTGCTAACGATTGTGCAGTGGACAATGCATTTGAAGTGGAGTGATCGACCAGCTGATATGACATCGCCTAATGGGCACACCAATTGCTGTCAGCTACCGGTGACCCATCCCCCGTCTCCCTCCCCCAAAGCAGCAGAACTGGCAGCCGGCTATGCGACTACAGCGCAGGGCCACAGGCGATAGAGGTGTGCACAGCGTCCCACTCATCTCTGAACACTGACCAGAACTGCTGCTGGAGGTCTGTCCTCAACAATGACTACAGTTTGTCAACTATTGCCCCATCCCTTGACTGTCAGTAGCCCAGATGCCTACCTGTTGCTGCCATAGACAGGCTATAGGCCCTGCCACACACACCACTGCCATCACTGATGATATTAAGCAAAGGGATAACTCTTCTCTTAGGACCAAGTCTTGCCCTACAACTGCCATGTCCAACCTGTTACACACCTCATGAGTCTGGTGCTGTGTTTATTTGTGTGACTAATGTAAAGTTAATTTTTGGACTCCCAAACTTCCTTCAGAAGGGAGCAGTAGGAGACTTATCTGCCTGTGTTTTTTAAATTCTCATTATTGTGTGCCTTGCTGTGTTCATTTTATTAGGTTACACGTAATTTTTCACTTTTCTTTTCTGCTACACTACTGGCCATTAAAATTGCCACACCACGAAGATGACGTGTTACAGACGCGAAATTTAACCGACAGAAAGAAGATGCTGTGATATGCAAATGATTAGCTTTTCAGAGCACTCACACAACGTGGGCGCCAGTGGCGACACCTACAACGTGCTGACATGAGGAAAGTTTCCAATCGATTTCTCATACACAAACAGCAGTTGACCGACGTTGCCTGGTGAAGCATTGTTGTGATGCCTCGTGTAAGGAGGAGAAATGCGTACCATCACGTTTCCGACTTTGATAAAGGTCGGATTGTAGCCTATTGCGATTGCGGTTTATCGTATCGCGACATTGCTGCTCGCGTTGGTCGAGATCCAATGACTGTTACCAGAATACGGAATCGGTGGGTTCAGGAGGGTAATACGGAACGCCGTGCTGGATCCCAACGGCATCTCATCCCTAGCAATCGAGATGACAGGCATCTTAGCCGCATGGCTGTAACGGATCGTGCAGCCACGTCTCCATCCCTGAGTCAACAGATGGGAACGTTTGCAAGACAACAACCATCTGCACGAACAGTTCGACGACGTTTGCAGCAGCATGGACTATCAGCTCGGAGACCATGGCTGCGATTACCCTTGACGCTGCATTACAGACAGGAGTGCCTGTGATGGTGTACTCAACGACGAACCTGGGTGCACGAATGGCAAAACGTCATGTTTTCGGATGAATCCAAGTTTTGTTTACAGCTTCATGATGGTCGCATCCGTGTTTGGCGACATCGCGGTGAACGCACATTGGAAGCGTATTCGTGATCGCCATACTGGCGTATCACCCGCCGTGATGGTATGGGGTGCCATTGGTTACACGTCTCTGTCACCTCTTGTTCGCATTGACGGCACTTTGAACAGTGGATGTTACATTTCAGATGTGTTACGACCCGTGGCTCTACCCTTCATTCGATCCCTGCGAAACCCTACATTTCAGCAGGATAATGCACGACCACATGTTGCAGGTCCTGTACGGGCCTTTCTGGATACAGAAAATGTTCGGCTGCTGCCCTGGCTAGCACATTCTCCAGATCTCTCACCAACTGGAAACGCCTGGTCAGTGGCGGCCGAGCAACTGGCTCGTCACAATACGCCAGTCACTACTCTTGATTAGCTGTGGTATCGTGTCGAAGCTGCTTAGGCAGCTGTACCTGTACACGCTATCCAATCTCTGTTTGACTCAATGCCCAGGCGTATCAAGGCCGTTATTACGGCCAGAGGTGGTTGTTCTGGGTACTGATTTCTCAGGATATATGCACCCAAATTGCGCGAAAATGTAATCACATGTCAGTTCTAGTATAGTATATTTGTCCAATGAATACCCGTTTATCATCTGCATTTCTTCTTGGTGTAGCAATTTTAATGGCCAGTAGTATATGTTGGTCGTGAGGGACAACACTATTTTCAGATGCGCACTGGGGTACAATGTCACTCTCATCTAAAATTTAAGATTGGCGAAGGATCACAGACAACAAATACACTAATATTCAAACCACTTTCTAAAATTGACTAATGTTTTTCTTTTGTCTTTGTCATTTGCGTAAAGTCACACCATGTTTCGCATGTCATTTCAATGTTGTTTATTTTGTGTTACACCTTTTACACCTTTGTACTAAAAGAACAGAAAGACACCTCACTATGAAATAAGGTTAAGAGATGACACAAGTTATAAGAAAGCACTGTTGACTTGCCTAGATTTTCTGAGTGTTTGGCTAGAACTTGTCACGTTATTTGTCTCTACAGGAGATTGAATCATTGTGAATGCTTGGGCAGGGGTAACAAAATCTCAGACACAGAGAATGCTCAATGCTCAACGATATTGTTTTGTGGTTAGGGAAACCAATTATCTCCGACCTCAGTTTCGGTGTGAATGGGTTAGTTAAATGTCTGCACGACTTTTTAGCCATTCAGTCATTCTACTCAGAGTCCAGCATGTTCAACAAAGACCTGAGGGTCCACAGGAACAATTCTAACGCCTAGAAAATCACATAATTTTTGCAGGCATGCAGCAGTGAATGTGTGTGTGTGTGTGTGTGTGTGTGTGTGTGTGATCCCTGGTTGAATGGGGTCAAGACTGGTTTTTGGTTGGCAGAACTCTCATGGTCTGGCAAGTCTTTCTGGAAGAAATAATTTATTTTGCTCAATATCACACTGATATCTTTATGGAAGTGTGACACTTCCCATGCAGAAATTACTGCGTAACGAGGAGGGGTGAGAGGTGGTATGACACTCTGTCTTTAACAACATTGTCAGTCAGATTAACAATCATATTTTAGGACATGATCTCAGCATTCCCCGGTACTATATTCGCTCTGTCTGGTTAATTAATTTTCCTACATGGAGTAATTGTGGGTAGAAAGTTCTTGTAACTATATGTGTAACCTTGTATCCAGGAGGCGACCGAGAACAGCTAACGAGGTGAATTGGGGGCCATAAATGCTGGATGCAGCAACCTGGCCATGCGGGTGATTCTGTGTTTTTGTTTTTTTATTGTGGAGGCACATGAATAGCTTCACTCAGACATACATTTATGATTAAAGCAAGTGACGGCTTGCAATATAACAATACGCTATTAATGTGCTGTTAAAATGAACTGTTTCGTTTTCTTTCTCGGAGTTGGTTTTAACTATCACAGCAGGGCATTTAAACAATTAGACAAATGTTTCGTATGGTCAGCTGCATGTTGCCCTTTCACGAACTGGTAGTTCAGAAGACCAGTTGATACTCTTGAGACACAATATCCAAAAGACGAAAGATGTTTAGCAGGGGTTCTGTAGTTTTACTGTGTGGAAAAAATTTAAAGAAACCCTTCAAAACAATAAGAATCAAAACCAAAATTGTGATGCATTGCTGGGCTCGCTAGAACGGTATAAAATCGAAGCGTACACTCACAATTATCAGTATTGCGCTTAGGTCTAGGACTCTCTACACAAGTCTGACGGCTACGGCTGTGCAAGCATATAAATTGGGGGAATGCTGTATTTTTCTGTCGTTTCCACCTACATTCGGGTAAGTCGGCCTTTCTGTTACGAAACTTCCTGACAGATTAAAACTGTGTGCCGGACCGAGACTCGAACTCTTACAAGGTTCGCAGGAGAGCTTCTGTGAAGTTTGGAAAGTAGGAGACGAGGTACTGGCGAAAGTAAAGCTGTGAGGACGGGGAGTGAGTCGTGCTTGGGTAGCTCAGATGATGCCGGCACGGTAGCTCAGCGTGTTCGGCCAGAGGGCTGGTTGGCCTCTGTAATAATAAAAAAAACCCTGAGTGGAAGGATCAACAACGAACTTGAACGGATTTTATGTGACGTCCGCAACGAAAAAAATAAATAAATAAATAAAAATTGGTAGAGCAATTTCCCGCGAAGGCAAAGGTCCCGAGTTCGAGTCTCGGTCCGGCACACAGTTTTCAAAAATTTCAAATGTGTGTGAAACCTTATGGGACTTAACTGCTAAGGTCATCAGTCCCTAAGCTTACACACTACTTAATCTAAATTATCCTAAGGACAAACACACACACCCATGCCGTAGGGAGGACCCGAACCTCCGCCGGGACCAGCCGCAATGTCCATAACTGCAGCGCCTAGACCGCTCGGCTAATCCCGTGCGGCCACACAGTTTTAATCTGCCAGGAAGTTTCATATCAGCGCACACTCCACTGCAGATTGAAAATCTCATTCTGGGCCGTTCTGTTGTTTTCTCCTCAGTAGAGTATGTTGCCTCTTCTGTCTCACATCGGTGTGCGTAGAAGTGTGTGTGAAAAACATTAAGAAATGCATAGTGCTGCAGAACAACTAAAACCTAGACCAAAATTACCAATGTCCAAGGCAGAAAAACATCAACGATATGCTAGCAGACGGCATTTCCCGATGTAAGAGGGAAATCAAGCGAAAATCACCACTACTGATGATGCTTTACCTCAAATAAAGCGCTGCGTGGGATTAGCCTAGCGGGCTAAGGCGCTGCAGTCATGGACTGTGCGGCTGGTCCCGGTGGAGGTTCGAGTCCTCCCTCGGGCATGGGTGTGTGTGTTTGTCCTTAGGATAATTTAGGTTAAGTAGTGTGTAAGCTAGGGAGTGATGACCTTAGCAATTAAGTCCCATAAGATTTCACATTTTTTCAAGTAAGGGAAACGCGTCTGATAAAGAAAATCACGTACTTTTGTGAAACTTCCTGGTAGATTAAAACGGTGTGCCGGACCGCGACCCGAACTTGGGACCTTTGCCTTTCGCGGGCAAGTGCTCTACCATCTGACACGACTGACGACCCGTCCTCACAGCTTCAATTCTGCCAGTACCTCGTCTCCTACCTTCCAAACTTCGCAGAAGCTCTTCTGCAGAATTCTTCTTGCAGAACTGATGCTGTGAGGACGGGTCGCCAGTCGTGCTTGGGTAACTCAGATGGTAGAGCACTTGCCTGCGAAAGGCAAAGGTCCTGAGTTCGAGTCTCGGTCCGGCTCGCAGTTTTAATCTGTCAGGAAGTTTCATATAAGTGCACACTCCGCTGCAGAGTGAAAGTCTCATTCTGGCGCGTGGTCTTGTAGATGCAACGACAGAACAAAAATACCCTCAAGATTCAAAATTTCTTTATCACACCATCTGATGATGCCCCGAAAGAGCGAAACGCGTTCTTGTCGTTAAGCATCTTTGCATCCAAGACTGTTTTTATTCTGAAATAATTCGAAAGTGCGATTGCTGTACCATCCAGCTGCAATGGACTGGAATAAAATAGCTCCGTATGGAATCGTTTATCATTTAATATCCGTTATGTGACAAACATCTCCACAGAGGTTGACAAATATCGGCCTGATGCATCATGACGTCACATTTTCCATTTACGTCAGTTTGAATTCAGGCGTCTTTTACACGAATAAACAAGCAGCACTGGCGATGAAAATTTGTGCCACGACCAGGATTCAAACTGCTGAATCCCGAGTCGAGTGCACCCGCACAGGTATGCACATTAGACCTCAGCTGTAGAGGGTTGTTGTGCAGCAGTAAGACTCCTTTGCTCCCCTTCGTTTTTGACGTTTTATTGATGGCAGAACGGCCCAAGAGGTACGTGGCTCGTGGCGTGACAGGCGGATGGGTGCTCCGGTTGCCTCGCGCAATTCCCGATAAGGCTTATCAGCGGCCCTGCGGATTCCGTTACCGCGACAGCTGCAGGTCTCGGCCCACTAAACGAAACACCTTCGGCTTCCGCTGTTAACGCCGCAATTCTCCATTAAAGAGAGACTCTCGGCCGTAAAACTGCAGCAGAAACTGGGGCGAAGCGCGGAATAGCTGCGCGTCTGGGAATGCGGTATAATCCCCGTCAGAGATAAGCTGAGTACCGCAGCGTGACAAAGACCTAGATTGCCTTAATAGGAACGTCGCGAAAATTCTGAGAAGACGACACTGTCGTATTGTTGGGCAGGAAGAGAGTGCACAGAGACTGACGACAGATAATTAATAGCAGATCGTGCACCTGTAAGGCTAGATTCCTCCCTTTGTACAACGTTTGTTGTGCTCTGTGTAAATCTCTCCTTATATGGCGTGGGAAAGCATTCGAGTACGAAGAACTATTCGAGTTTTGTGACTTCGCGGTCCATAGTATTTCGTAGCGTCAAAAACTGTTAAGTCATATTCTTGCTTCGTCGTGAGAAACTGTTGACGCCGCAATTCTCCATTAAAGAGAGACTCGCTGCTGTAAAACTGCAGTAGAAACTGGGGCGAAGTCGCACTCTACATCATCACCAGGACTTGGAGGCGCATATAGGTTTTAGTCTTGAAACTTCCTAGCAGATTAAAACTGTGTGCCGGAGCGAGACTCGAACTCGTCACCTTTGCCTTTCGCGGGCAAGTGCTCCACCATCTGAGCTACCCAAGCACGACTCACGACCCCTCCTCACAGCTTCACTTCCCGAGTTCTAGTCTCGGTCCGGCACACAGTTTTAATCTGCCAGGAAGTTTCATATCAGCCCACACTCCTCTGCAGAGTGAAAATCTCATTCTGGAAACATCCCCCAGGCTGTGGCTAAGCCATGTCTCCGCAATATCCTTTCTTTCAGGAGTGCTAGTTCTGCAAGGTTCGCAGGAGAGCTTCTGTAAAGTTTGGAAGGTAGGAGACGAGATACTGGCAGAAGTAATGCTGTGAGGACGGTGCGTGAGTCGTGCTTGGGTAGCCCAGGTGGTAGAGCACTTGCCTGCGAAAGGCAAAGGTCCCGATTTCGAGTCTCCGTCCGGCACACAGTTTTAATCTGCCAGGAAGTTTCATATCAGCGCATACTCCGCTGCAGAGTGAAAATTCGTTCAGGTTTTAGTCTTTTTCACTTAAAGCCCATAACTGCCAAAATTTATATTATAAATACGAGGTCTGTTCAAAAAATTCCGGAGCTTTGATCACAATTTTTTTTTGCGCTTACCTTTTACTTATTGTGTATAGTTTCGTTCAAAATACTCTCCTCCACAATTGATACGCCGCTCCCAATGCCGTTTCCACTTCAGGAAGCAGTCTTGGTACACTTCTTGCAGGATCGCACGAAGCGCCGTTTACGAATTTTCTTTTATCTCGACTATCGTTTCAAATCTTCGTCCTTTCAACGGGGTTTTCGAATATGGAAGTAAAAAAAGAAGTCCTCAGGGTTAGATCTGGAGAGTTCGGAGGATGAGGAAGCACAGTGATTTCGTCTTTTGTCCAATGATCAGGCACCATCAGTGATGTATTTGCGGGTGCGTTATCGTGATGCAAGAGCCATGAATTGTCTCGCCACATTTCAAGCTGTTTCCTTCTCGCAGGACTTCACGACATGATTGAAATGAAATGTTACATTCTTCTGCAATCTCTCCGACAATCAGTCTTCCATTGGCACGCGTAATTTCGTTGACATTCCTGACCTGAACGTCGTCGGTAGACGGCGAAAGGCGTCCTGAACGAGGGTCATCTTTAACTTCCGTCCGGCCATTTTTAAACCGTGTGAACCATTCGTAATATCGAGTGCTGCGTAAGCCCCGTAGGCTTCCTGCGGCGTTTGGAGTGCCTCTGTAAAGGTTTTCTTGAATTTCACGCAAAACTGAATGCAGACGCGTCGCTCCATTAAATCTGCCAGCTCGGAATTCGCAAACTGTGCGACACAACGCTCTACTCAGTACAGCACTGAATAATAATTAACAGACGTAAAACAATGAAACTTACGGCAGTTACACATTAAACACAGGTGTGAGGAGGGATACCAATCGCATTTAGCTCCAACAAACCATTGGCGCCAAATTACTAATGTTCCGGAATTTTTTGAACAGACTTCGCGTAATATAATATAATATAAAATCCTGTTAATATATGCTATTTCGGTTTTCCAGCACACAGGAGATCTTTCGAAAATGCCTCGTTATGGGCACGATTTGTTGTAATAAAATATTGCTGGCTAAAGCATTTGTTTATTTGGTTACATTCGTACCGTAACTTGCGTGTTATGAAAGTACGCTGTTTCAAGGCAACGGCCCACTGACAATTTATGCTGTTATTGCCACGATTCATTATAATTAAATGCTGTTAATAACATATCGATGATTAAAGAGACCATAGCATAGAAGATATTATCATGAAAATTCTACGTAGTGTAGTGGATAGAAGTGAGGAGCTACTTAGTAAATTGTTGCTGATGCACGTCCTCTATATATATATTGTTCGATATTGTGAATGTGCCAAGGAACATGGACCAACGAGTTACAAGATTGATTTCTTCATCACTGCCTTATTCGATCGCAGTACAGTATTTATTCACTCATATTTACTCATCCAAGTAAACGTTCTAGACTTTCGGGACACACACACACACACTAACATACACATACACACACATTATCTACAACAGAGCTTGTACAACTTCCAGTAGGATATTTTCAGTTTCTTGTTGTCTTGTTTCCATTTGTTGCTGATCAGAAGAAGTGATCTAGTAAGAATTACCTTACGGTTTTACTAAAAATTAAAATGATGAAATAATTTTTAACTTATGTCAAAGACTATTGTAAAGTTGTGGCGCACTATTTGTAATGGAACAGTTATAAGCTAATATCCTTATTGACTGGACATGGAACCTTCTTTTCTGCCTTGTAGCATTTTCATGGATACTGAAATTTTATTGATGAACACTACAGACAGTATATCGTGACCAGCATATGGACAAAGAAGGAAATATATGTTTTACTGGAGCTAACGTAGGAATTTTATGCCCTTCCATTTCTAACAAACTGTGTAATTTGCGAGCCAGATACAGCCGACAACTGCCGCTTGTGCGCGCTGCAATCGCAAATCAGGATGAGGAGCACGTTCCGCCTGATTGCAACAACTCGCGCCTGATTGCAACAACTCGTTCCTAAGCGTCCACTAACCACGATGTTATGCACGTCTTGCGTGCTTTACGATCAGATAGATTTTCCACGTTAGGATGGCTTAAACACGCGCCAACACCGATGAAAACCACGTCTAGAATGCTTAGTAATAAGAAACACTTCCTGTGTGAGGACGATTTAAGGGCCCACTATTTGGATCCGTTGTTTCCAAAGCGTGTCAATGGAATAACCCTGTATTAAGCTATGTTGTCATCCTACTGAAAACTAATTGCGTGTGCTTGCTACGAGCACACTTCAGTACTCAATTTCTGCTGTTTGGCATACAGAATGCGTAACTCAGTGAAATAATGTCTTTTCAATTCAATATGTGTGAGATTTATCTATGTAATTCGTGACATACTACATACTAAATAAATAATGAAGTCGATACACTAAAGTTTACCTTCACTACATTTATTCCAACACTGAAACAGCCAAAAAGATATGCATGTAGCTGAAACCACAAAAACTGTTCTAACATTAATTTCGTTCGCTCGTGGTTTCAGCTACCTCCTTAAATAATACCATAACAATACAATACGTAAAATTTATTACTGGAAACATAATTTCTATGACTTTCAAATTAGTGGTTTTTAACTTTATGATCATCAAGCAGATATAAACTAATAATTACTGTGATAATAATTACTAGTGCTAATAATTTTATCAGTTGTACATACATAAGTTGAATTATATGTACTTTTGCTAATAATGACTTGTGGTAGTTTTAGCAATGTGCCTAATTCGTAAGAGGATGCTAACAGTAATTCATAGCATTCATATCACATACTTTTAACGGAACAGATGCTTCTTACAGTGGAAAAATTATATGATTAAATATCAGTAATGTTTATGTTCTTATAAAAACCATGTTGCTCGTTTTCAGTTTACATAAACATGACTTATTACAAACATTAATGATAACACTGTAACAGAGATATATGTGAATAACATTGACCGTCGTCTGCTAGTAACGATTACAATGGAGTATCTTATTCTCTGGTTGACGTGGTACCTATGTGTTCGTAATATGTGTTCCCATTCTGCTACTTTACGTACTATTCATCGATGATATTAATGTCTCTTTGTAAGGGATAATGTAGGAAGATTAGGTTCTAACATCATGTCGATGACTTGGTCATTAAAGACAGAGCCCAAGCTCGACCTGGAGATGGAAAACGAAGGAAATCGGCTTCTACTTTTAAAGCAACCATTCTGGTAATTTTGGGGAAATTATTCGAAACCTAAATCTACATTGCCGACGGGGTTTTAACTACCATCAGTCTCAATGCGAGTCCAGTGCACCAACACTGCGCCATCTCTTTCAGTTACATCAGATAGATTACATGTTTCTATGATTCTATTTTTATTATTTTTTCTTACTACGAGTAGGCTATCTGAGGACCACGTTCCACTTTCAGTTTTTTTCTTTGTACTTCTCTTTTCTTCCAGTATTCATCTCTTCGCTATGTTTCTTCTTTCTGGCTTCAGACCATTTTGGACCTGTCGTTTTAGTTACCCTGCCTTGGATTCCTTCCATTTTTAATACTTCTTCCCGAAAGGCTTCTCTGTTGTTTATATCTTTTGTTTTTACATTGTTTCTTTCTAAATCTTTTTTTACTTCGTTGATCCAGCTTGCTGTGGACTTCTTACAATCTTATTAGTTAACCCACTGTCTTGAATTCGAAATAAATGTCCAAAAAAACTTGAGTCTACTTTTTCTCATTACGTTTGAAATATTTTCTATATTTTGGTATATTCCAGCATTACTTCATAATTTCCAACCTTCTACTGTGTTTTGTGATTCTAATATTTTCCTTATAATCCGCCTTTCTAGTACATCCAATTTATCTAAATTACAGTAAATGCCAGGCATTCTGGCTTTACTACTGTGCTGTAATGCCTTATTTTTGGGTTTTTGGATAGTCACTTTTTGTTGTAGAGGTCTTTGGCGATACCATATACTCTCCCTTTTTATGCAGCCTTTCCTCTATTGCAGATTTTTCCAAAGCATTTTCTTGGGTTATCTTACCTAGATATTTATATTTTTTTACCCTCTCTGTTTGGCCAAAATCTTTTCAGGAATTTTGGAGCATGGCTAACGTTTATTACAAATTTTGTTTTTTCTGCAGAAATTCTTATGCCAGTTCTGCTGGGCTTTTCCTTAAAGGTGTTGTTGCATATGTAACATTTTTGGAAAGTATAGAAAAAACATCTGCAAATTCAAGACAGTTGACTTCGATCTTTTTGCTTCCTCTTCCTAACCTTATAGGAGAGATGTTTAGTTCAGTAAGTGTTTCGTTCCAAATTCTCACTGTTTTCTCTAACACACTATTAAAAACACTTGGGGTAGGCCGTCACCTTGTCGTATGCATTTTGTTATTTTCAGAAGCTGTGAAATTTCTCCCATAAATTTTATTTTACGAGCTGTATCTCTAAAAATTTCATGGATTAGGTTTGCCAGTTTAGATTTTACGCCAAATTCTCGAATTATTTTACATATAGTTTCTCGGTCAACAGAATCAAAAATCCTCTTTTTTTAAATCCACAAACATAACTACAACGTCCTTCGAATTAAGTAATCTGTGGCGAATTACTGACTTGAGATTAAATAGTTATTCTGAGCATGACCTTCCATTCCTAAAACCACATTGATATTCACCTAAATTGCTGTACTGTGTTATTCCCATCCTGCTTAATAAAATCTTGGGAAATACTTTATGCACTACTGGAAGTAAAGAGGTTCATCTGTAGTTTTATACATCCTGTTTACTACCTCGTTTGTGGAGTGGACATATCAAAGCAACTTTCCATTACTCTGGGATTTATTTTGTTTTCCAGATTTCTTCTGACGGTAAATTTAGCTCATTTGCTAATTTGGCAAGAACCATTTGAAAAGTTCAGTTGTAATACAATCTTCTGCACTAGCTTAATTGATTCTGAAGGTTTTAATTACTTCTTCAGTTTCTTCCATAGTTGGTGGTACATCTTCTTCCAAATTTTCATTAATATCTGAGAAATACAATTTATGACTTGGTTCAGAACAGTTCAGAAGCTGATGAATATATTACTAGCGTTTCACAATTTTCAGTATTGCTTAAACCAATTTTGCTGTTTTCATTTTTTAATCAGACATTTGAAGTTTGAAATCCCTTTAATTTGTTCTTACAAGTTTGACCAAAGTTATGAGTATTCTTTTTTAGAAAGTTTTTGTCTATTTCTAAAAGTTTCTCCTTTTCAAAAGGTCATTTGGCATTTCTGATTAACCTGGCTGTTTCCTTTCTTTGTTGAAACTTCCTGGCAGATTAAAACTGCGAGCTAGACCGAGATTCGAACGTCCCGAGTTCGAGTCTCGGTGTGGCACGCAGTTTTAATCTGCCAGGAAGTTTCATATCAGCGCACACTCCGCTGCAGAGTGAAAATATCGTTCTGGAAACATCCGCAAGGCTGAGGCAAAGGCATGTCTCCACAATATACTTTCTTCCAGGAGTGCTAGTTCTGCAAGTTTCGCAGGAGAGCTTCTGTGGAGTTTGGAAGGTAGGAGACGAGGCACTGGCGGAAGTAAAACTGTGAGTGAGGTCGTCAGTCGTGTTTGGGCAGCTCATTTGGTTGAGCACTTGCCCATGCAAGGTAAAGATCCCGAGTTTGAATCTTGGTCTGGCACACAGTTTTAATCTGCCAGGAAGTTTCATATCAGCACACACTCCGCTGCAAAGTGAATATCTCATTCTTTTCTTTGAACATTTCCATTTTTCCCCATTTTTTAGCCTTCTGTGCAATGGCTTCTTCACATATTTCATTCCACCAAATTTCCTTTTTTTATTGACCCAAATGTTTTCTATGAAGCATAAGTAATTACTTTAGATATTTCTTGCCAATTTCCATGTTTAACCACTTTAATTTCGTCTTGAGAGTTTTTAATTGATTCTTTTGTTATAGTAAGTTTGTCTGTATTACATTTTATTAACCTATGTGATTTTTTGTTCTTTATTAAGGAAGAGTTGGACTTTAATTTAGAGAGGTAATGATCAGAATCAAATTCATCATTCCTTACTACTTTCACATTCATAATTTCCATTGTACTTTTTTGCGAAGTAGCCAGACGATCTAACTGAAATTCTCCTAATTGTGGGTTCGGAGATATCCACATTTTAGCTCTTCTTGGGAGTTGGGAGTATTATTATTATTATATCAAATGATACGAAACGATGTGTTGTTTGTAACACACCTCCATCCACAAACCACTTAGATGGTTGTGGACATACCAGCGCATCGTCTACAGGTCGAACAAAATCCCACGTCCCTACGTATTGGTAATACGTTTTGCCATCCACAGTCCGTCCTTGTGTGCTCGACTCTCAGCCTGTGTGCTATTGTAGATGACAGAACTTATTACCAATATCTGAGGAGACATGGGTTTTTGTTCGACCTGTAGATGATGGGCTGGTATGTCCACAGCTTTTATAAGTGGTTTGTGACTGGAGGCGAGTGGGCTGTGTTAAGGGCTCGTAATTTCCCATGTTGGCTGAGGTTTTCCGACACCTGTTGGAAAGAAGCTTCTGAAACTCCTAGTAGGAAGAAGGAGTTAACAGAAACTCCTGCCAGTGCCAGAAAGTAATGGCCAACAGGAATTCCTGAATTCCATCTTTGAGGCTGATTCGCTGAAAAGACTCAACGTTAAATAGGTTTTTGGAGTGGTGGAGCTCATGACATCGAATAGTTGGCCGGTCGGCGCTGCGAAGTTAGATGGCCAACCTTGTGCCCTCTGGGACAGAGGTGATTATTTATTTATTTATTACTTATTTAGAAAGACCAGATTAGGGTCTTAACGTGCTCCCTCACAGCTGCCTAGGAACAACACACACAAAAATATTACATAACAATTACAATAATAATAATTTGCATTATTAGTAATAATAATTGGCAATAATAACAATAATAATAATTACCAAACATTTTCGCAAACTTTTAAACATGTACTTAAAGGGTAACAAAGGCTAAGTATTTGTTTCAAAGATAAAAATTACAAAATAGGATTAAATGACAAAGAAAATGTTGAAATACTAGCAAAAAATTTTGATAAGCTATTAAACTGTCCACTTACAACAATTGAAATTTCCGGCTATGTCACAAAATCTCGAGGAAGATTTCCCGCCAACAGAGTGAGAAATTCATGAAGCCATCAAATCACTCACAAATAACAAAGCAATGGGGGAAGACTCCTTTACAGCAGAATTGCTGAAATGGTCAGAACCAAATATTATAAATGACCTACGACTGCTTTTTGAGAACATCTGGAAAACTGAAAAGATTCCAGAAGAGCGGAAAATAGCGTTAATCCACCTGCTACATAAAAGGGAGACAAAAAAGCCAACAATTACAGAGGAGTCTTACTTCTATTAGTGGTGTATAAAACATTACCAACAATTCTGCTGGACAGAGTTTTAGAAACTTTTGACGAACAATTGGGAGAATATTGGGAAGGTTTTTGAAAGGGAAGATCCTGCACAGAACAGATTTTTAACTTAAAATTAATAATTCGCCACAGGATGTTAAGTAGTAAATGTTTAACTGTATAATTCATTGATTTCAAGAAATAATTTGATTCGGTAGACAGAGAACAATAGATAAAATCATTACAGAATATGCTGTTGAAGCAAATTTAGCGAACATAATTCGTTAAACTTTTACAAATACAATATCTAAAGTTATATTTATGGAAGAAGTATCACAGACACTTGAAATAAAAATTTGTGTTAGAGAAGGGGATGGTTTATCACCTTTACTGTTTAACTGCATTGTAGAAAAAATTGTAAGGTTCCAGAATTTGGAGTTAAAGAATCGCAAAATTGAACCAATAATGCTAGGAAGGAAAACAAATGGAATAAAGGTAAGCTGCCTGCCTTTTGCAGACGATGTTGCAATGATTTTAAAAAACCTGACAGGCACTGTTATTCAAATAAATCTTCTGGAAAAACAACAAATAGGACTAGTCTCAAAGTTTCATCTGAAATGCAAAATTCGCGACAAACATTAAAATGCACCAAAATTCATAGAACATATAGGTAAACTAGAGCGAGTAAGTAAATTCAAATATCCTGGAGAGACTATAAAACAGAACGGACAAGAAAAATCTGCAGTAGCTATAAGAGTTAACAAAATGGAGAGAGCGTATTGTTTGACAAAGAATATTTACAACAAGAAATGCTTACCAGTATCTAGAAAAACATAACTAAAATACCATCCCACGGTGGTGCAGTCAGAATGTTTATATGGATGTGAATGCATAACAATGAATTATAAGCTGGATGGAATAGAAGTACATGAAAGGTGGGTAGTTAGAAAAACAACAGGTGCAATAAAAACTACAGATGGCTGGAAAACGAGAAGTAATGAAGAGATCTACAAAACAGTTTTTGATACTGTTGAGCAACAGTCATACAATATTTTTTGTAGGAACACACCACCATTTGACTGTTTTATTGTTTATTTAAGTACAAACCAGGTTTTGGTCCTTTTATGCCATTTTCAAGTATTTGGTTTTATGTCTTTAACATATATTGCAGGACATTTAACACGTTGTCAAGCTCAAAGTTGGCCATAAATTAAGTAAAAAATATTAGCTCCCCACGAAGTAGCAGATGTAAAATCATCATCTTGTACCAGATCAGTAAATAATTGTAAGAGCACGTCATATTTAGTAAAAACAGGCTTTCGTTGGTAAATAAAAGATGAGCACAGTTTCTTAAAACGTAATGATAGTGAAATCAAAGAGTATATAAAGAGATGTACAAAAGTAAGCAGAAAATATTAGAAGTAATGGCTAAAAGAAAATTAATCTTTTTTGGACACCTCTACCAAATAAATGAGAAGAGGCTCACGAAACAAATATTCCTGTATCTGGAAGAAGAAATCAACAACAGCAATGATTACCGAAATAAGGAAATATCTAGAAAGAAACAATACCAAAGAATCGGAAGAGCTGGACAGAAATCTTTTTAGGAATAAAATATTAAATGTAGAAGGTTTTCAACACAGAAGAAATAAGATCTCGGGAACAACATGGACAGAAGAAAGGAAAAGACAGCATGGGGAGAAGATGAAGGAATACTGGAAAAATATAAAATAGCAAGGAAAGAAAAGAAACTGAGGTTGTTACGTGATCCTAATTGGTGAATTCGAAAATAAAAAATAATAACGATAACATTAGTAATAACAATAAAATAAGGGACACATTAAAATGATGTTGATTAGTTAGTACATAACATTCTCGGTAATAATAACTTGCATTATTAATAAAACAGAAAAAAATTGTCAAAGGTAATAATAATAATAATAATAATAATAATAATATGGCTAATAATAATAATAAAGTAATGGAGACATGATGAATGATATTGATTAGTTTAGCACATTTAAAGTCTTCTTTGATATTAGGAGTGGAAGGAATAATGAAAGAGCATTGAAATGAAAGTGACAATGGCTGTTAGGAAAGAAGAGAATTTTAACAGAGATCTCTTCAGACAAGACAGAGGGAAAAATGTTAGGTGATGGAGGGTTGATGAGACTGAACTGCAAGCAAACATGTGGAAGAGATAACTATTGTGATAGAAAGTGGGTCATTGGCTGTCTTTTAAAGTTTGAAAGGATTTCGATTTCTCTAACATTCAAAGAAGATTGTGCTAAAGCCGAGTTCCTGATACAGAAAATGATGTAGGGAACATGGCAGTGTTGTGTAGTGGTGCAGGTAGACTTTTATTTTGTTGAACATGGGTATTTCTAGTATTTCTGTTGTGCCGTTCATGTAGTAGTGTAAGGGATAAGTAAGAGGCACTGCAATAATAAAGGAAACTGTGGAGCATATACAGGGCCTCTATGCTCATCGGCATTTAACCATGATAATTATTGTTCATAGGCAACAGTGATATGGTTGAAATAATATACATCACAAATGTATTGTACGCTAGACTTTATCGCCATTTCCAGCTGGGGTGAGCTATCATAAGAAAGTCCTTGGAGAATAGGCTCACCGTAATCAAGGATGGGGAGTGTTAGCTCCTCTGAGTTTCTTTTTAAGTATGAGACGAAATATTTTTTATATTTCTGTAGTGAATGAAGTGATGCTGATACCTTCTTACTGACTGAAGTTTTGTGTTCAATCGAGAATTATCCCCAAGTTCTTTGCAGAAGAAGAAAATATTATTTCTGTGTTGTTTAAGGTTAAGGGTGTAAGAGATTCTCTAAACTGAGGGATAGTAAGTCTTTTGTGAGCGACTAAGATTGCTTGCATTTTGAATGCGTTACATTCCAAACCTATGGTCTCCATCCATTTTGATAAGGATAAAAAGAGCATCTACAAGCTGGATTGTTGTGCACAGGTTTGTTGGCCTTGAGTTTTCGCATAGGTATAACTAAAGGTCGTCAGCATGTAACTGATATTTTCAGTGAGAGATAATTATCTACACAGGACTAACACATAATGTGAAAAGTAATAGGCCCAATACTGAGCCTTGTGGGAACCCTGAAACTACATTACTCCATTGCAAGCTTTTTGTTCCAACCATTGTTCACTGTCAGCGCGCTGTAAGCTATGAGTGGAACCATTGTACAGTTCTTGAGGAAAAGTTTTAACATTCGAGTTTTTCAAGTAGAATATCAAAGTCGACAGTTTTGAAAGCTTTACCGAAATCCAAAAAGCATATAATTGTCGCCTCTTGTTTGTCTGTAGCTAGTTTCAATTCAACTTAGTTTAATGGTGTTTAATACTGCCGTTCAGGAATTAGTCATAACCACGCAGGCCATTATGGAGGCGACTTGAGGTCTCATTTTTCCAATTTTTTGGAGAGGCAAGGCGCTATTACTCCTGGTGGCTTGGTGTGAGGATCCAACAAGTGTGACTTCACATCATGGCTGGTAATAATTGAACGAAGTCTTACGACACATTGGTATGTCACAGACGTCCTGCATATTCACGTGTTAACACTCATGCGACAGTAACATGTTGCCGTTTTTCGATAGGACAATGCTCGTCCACACTTGTCATGTTGCTCTATGAACTGTCTGCCTGATTTCGTTGTATTCTCATAGCCAGCAAGATCCCTACTTTTTCCACCGGTAGAACAAGTGTGAGACTAGCTCTCACGTCAATTCTGCCGCAGTGTCAGCCTGCAGGACACTGAAGACCAGCTGCATCAGCTGGGGTCGAGCTTGCTTCACGAGAGGATTCAATAGTTTTATGATGACACACTTCCCAACCAAATCAGTAGGTGGGTCCAGGCCAGAGAGGATGCAATGTTGTATTGAGAGGTGGTCTCATACTGCCAAGTTCTTTGTAAATTTGACTCCTTAATCACTGAAACAACATAATGTACTCTCTCAAACAGTAAAGTTTCCTTTCCTCCTCCGTTTTTGTGTGCTTCACTTTTTGTCGGTATTGTACTTGAACGATTTCATAATATTCTCATTTTCCATTCAATGTAAAATCATACAAGGAGAACAGTGTAATGAAACTGGAGTCATCATTTGGACAGTCACTCTTGTTTGTAAAGAGAAACCGTTTATACTGGGTAAGGACTAAAGCTCTGGTATCGTCTGTTACGTCGTTTTTTTGCGAGTGGTGTAGAAGACAGTATTGAAATATACGCTTTTCAATAATAACCGTTTGTTATTAACTGCTTCTGAAGACGAACATGATTACAAGTGAAACGTCAGTCCTTGATGATGCCCAACAGGTGTTCACTGTGAAGATGTCCACGGACGTCATAGTGGTGAGGAGCAGGGTAGTTAAGTAACGACAGAGTCCCACGACGTTGGAAGCTCATGGGCAGTCACATCACATGCAGATCCTGCGAAGGGGTGCCCTCGGGAGAGGCTTCATACAGGGCTCGTGGTGACGGTGATATGACAGTTTGGGGTGGGCAGCAGCAGCGGCAGGCACTGGGTCCATAATGGAGACTCGTGGTGACAAATGGTCGGTCTGCACCAAGGAACATAAGCAGGTCTCGAGGATCTCACTGGCGACCAAAGTACCGTCCGCGGAAGATTGGTAGTTCAGTGTCACGTAGATATATGACAACTCTATTGGAGATAGGCATCTGAGACTGCAGTGGTGTGTACCACGACCTGCATGCCATGCATCGGCACGGCTCTTGCCCCTAGTAGAGTGACCAGCTTTCCCACATTTCCCGGAATCTCCCGTATTACTGAAGATTTTTTTAATCCTCCCGACTACCTTATCGTCCGCCTGTTTCACCCGTATATATGGTCACTTATCACTGTTACAATAAATTATAATCACGCTAAGTTCTGTCGACAGTTCAGTTTCCCTGAGCGATACATCTCGAAAAGTTTTGGTATAATACATCGATCCTACTGTCGACATAGTTTCTTTCTGTATATGCTTCTACGGAAAGAGAGCGGATTTGCCAAGGGAATGCAAGTAGTGGAGACAGAATTCCACAACCTAGTCGTCTAGAGGTGTCGTGAAACGTGGAATATTTTTTTGTTTCCTGGCCAGTAAAGTAATGACCTCCCACAGGTGCGCTCGCCTTGTGCCGAACAGCAGCTGTGTTACAAGTAATGCATGGAAGTAGCAAGGATCCGCTCAAGTGGTTTATAGAGATGCTCATACCAAAACACACTCGTTATGTTCTATATTTCCCATTTAATTCATACAACAGAACAACATTTCGTTGCTCTTCGAAAGAGCCAGTCAGTCAACACTAAATGTTTGTGAACTCTTCTTTCTGTAATCATAACCACAACACTGTTGAGCGTATACATGTGCCTTCATGTACACAAGAAACAGCAGTGGACCCAAGATGGAACCTTGAGGAACACCACATGTGACCATGTAATTAATTCCGAATCAGATGAAGACTGACTGCTTACTGCACAGGTATTTTGCAATGACACCCTTGCTGTTAGATAGATAAGACTCAAAAAATTTTGCAGCATTGTTAGTGGCACCATAATAGTCTAATTTACATAAGAGAATGCTGTGTTTCACACAGTCAATGGCTTTTGACAGGTCACAGAAAATGCCAGTAGCCTCTAATTTATTATTTAATGAATTAAGTACATTCCCACTGTAAGTGTAAATAGATTTCTCTATATCAGAACCTTTAAGAAATCCAAACTGTGACTTGGGCAACATATATATTGCAATCAGATACTTAAGGAGATGCTTGAACACAATCTTCTGTAATGTTTTTGAGAAAGGCAGCAAAAGTGAAATTGGTCGATAGTTTGATGGTATCTCTTCATCGCCCTTCTTATAAATAGGCTTAACTTCAGCATATTTTAGCCAATTTGGAAATGTTTCGCTGATAAGAGATTAGTTACACAAATAACTTAAGATGGAACTCAACTCTCATGAGAATTCTTTGATTAACTTTGTTGATATGTTGTCATACCCAACGAAATACTTTTATTTTAAGGATTTCATGATGGATGCTACTTCCCTGGGAGACGTGAGTGTCATTTCCATTTTACTGAAGTTATTTTTACAGACTGTTCTCATGTACTCCATTGCATTCTACATCAAACCTGATAACCACAAGCTGTCTGTATCAGAAATGAAGTACTTGTTTAAGAGGTTTGCAACACTGCATGGACTTGTTATTGAAGTTTCATTTATTTTTAGAGCTATCTGTTCCTCTTCTTTTTTGGCCCCACTTGTCTTTGTCTTCACTGTATGCCATACAGTTTTTATTTTCTTGCCTTCTTCAATTTCTGGATTACTTGCTTCAATATTTCGCAGAATTATTTGTAATACATTACAATTTTAACATCAGAGCTGTTCCTAGATATAAGATACGGTCTCCTTTTTGTGCTGTATGATACGTTTATTCCCTGTGAAAACCACGGTTTATTTTGTGACTTCTGTGTGATTTGAATTACCTTTAGGGGAAAACAATTTTCAAAAGTGGAGGTAACTTTATTAATAAATGCCTTGTATTTTCCATTTGAGTCAGGAGTACCGTAAACATCTATCCAGTTCATGTCTTTGATCAGTTTCCTGAATTTCTCAATTTTAGACTGATTTATTATCCTCCTGTACTCAGATTTAATGGATTTTTTATCCTGACAAGTTACAACATTTAACACAAGATGCTGCATGTCATGATTAGATAGCCCATTTACTGTTGATTTGGTGATATGACTTTTTACCTATATTTGTCTACAAAGATATTATCAACAGCAGTCTCAGAGCATTTGTATATCCTAGTTGCAAAGTTCACAGTAGTAACTAAATTGAATGATAGTGCTGCTGACTGCAATAATCGTTCACTGACCGAGATTTATGAAGAGGTTAATATTTCCTGAACGTGGTCTGTAGGTAGCTACTATTGTAAAGGACTTATTATGAAATACTGCTTCTGTTGCACAAGTGCTGCTCTGAACAAAATTTATTAATATCAATATTCTTGAAATCAAAACAGTTTTTGACAAATGTGGCAACTCCTCCTTTCTCCACATTTTCTCTAAAGAAGTAAAAAGCTAACTTGAATACTGTAACATTTAACAAAAAAATCAAATGGCTCTGAGCACTATGGGACTTAACTTCTAAGGTCATCAGTCCCCTAGAACTTAGAACTACTTAAACCTAACTAACCTAAGGACATCACACACACCCATGCCCGAGGCAGGATTCGAACCTGCGACCGTGGCGGTCGCGCGGTTCCAGACTGTAGCGCCTTTAACCGCTTGGCCACTCCGGCCGGCTAACATTTAACATATCTATACCAGTGGTCACGTTATGTTCAGAGAGGCAGACAATATCAACTGGCTTGCTCAACTCTAATTCTTCAACACAAATAAGCAACTCATTAAGCTTACCCCTTAGTCCTCGGATATTCTGATGCAATAAGGATAACTGATTTTGTGCACTGGTCCCTAAAAACGGCTGATCTGTCACTTGTAACCGCTGGTACTTTACCACTTGTGACGGTGCCCCTCCTTAAGTTATTTGCTATTAGCCTAGACAGTTTTCCATTCCCTTTCCTGTTGAGGTGACGGCCATGCCTAGTATAGCCCCATCTGCTCATAAAGTTAATATGAACCACACTGATATGAGGACCCATATCTGATCCAAGCAGCCATTCCAGCTCCAAACTAACTCTCCTAACAGAAGAGATTAAATGAGGTCGGTCATGGAGTCTCAGAACAGACACAAGCTCAACACCAGTAGGTCTCGTTGCTGAAGCTATCTTTTACTTTAAAAGGATGAGAGATGAATAATATTTAATTTGTGTGTGTGTGTGTGTCTTAGAATGAATGACGAAGGGATTCATGGTGCATCGCAAGTGCTACTCACAATTAACTATCCACAGTGAGGATAGATGTTACAAAATATGCTCCCCATGCATTATTACTCCTCGCCATTGCACGACTTGTTTGACCTGCACACTGCAACCCCATTAAAATCAACCAAGTTGAAATGTGTGCGCTATACTTAACGTTCGTAAATCACTTGATTCCTGCACTCCTTACTTCTGAACTGGTAGAAATTGGAAGACTTCAGGGTGTTAATGCTTTGTGTCTGACCACATCCACTCGTAGTATTAGTGATAATAATAATGTTTATACTGTGCACTGCACTATAGTAGCCTTTACGGAGTTACCGCTGTGTCGTGCTGTCAATGAATTCATTTATCTGCCTCGAAACGAGTAATGAAACAATTTCTGGACTACTGCAGTTACTATCTACCACTTAGAGAATAAATTTTCTTGAGATATTTACCATTTTTACGTATACGTCTCACTTTTATCATCAGCGACGTGCGGGACAAAGCACGATATTTGTGTAATGGGTCGTGTATGCGTGGAACCTGTTACCTCCACTGCATTAATACTACTAACTGAGAAAAAGTAGTTTCAGATAACGTCTCTATTCAATATCAGAGTCTTACAAAATTGTGATGATAGTAATGATCTTCGGCAAATAATTTAATGTCTTGAGTGAAACAGAATCTCTTTCTTCCTTGGGGATCTACAGCCTCTGAGTGTTTGCTAAAAGAATACACTGTCAGTCGTAAGCTGCATGGTGCTTTATTAATATTGTGCCATTACCTAATTTCGGTCGTGAGTCATTATCAAGCACATTTGCTATGTCATTGTGTGATGAGCCCGATGTGTAATACATGACGTAACAAATGTGCTTGATAAAGCTTCACTGCCGAAATTAGCTAACACGACGATTTTAATAAAGCATAACACAACCTACAATGGACAATGTATTTTTCGTGAAAGAGAATCGAATAGTTTAGCTTTTACCCCTTGATAAATTTAATTTCCCCTCGGGGGGTAATTAGCACCAGGTTCGAAACCAGCGCTTTAAACGCTGTGGAAGCTGCAGCAGGCTCTTCTATTGGGAGACAACCTCCAAGGTGAAGCAGAAGCCAAACTGGCCCGCGTAGCATATCCGAGTGTGTGGTGGCCGAACACACAGGGACGCAGCCCTGCATGCACCACGTCGTCTGCTTTTTTAAAATTAGATGTAACCGTACGGAGCAACCTGAAGTGGAACAACAACATAACACTCGCTACATGAAAAGCAGGTGCCAGATTGAGATCCATATGGAGAACCATAAGGAACTGTAATTGGCCTTTGGTAGGGGCAGCTTACAAGACAATCGTTCGATTGATTCTTGTGTACCGCTATCACTGTAGGACCCTTGCCAGGCAAAAGTAACATGCCAAATAGAGGAGATTCAAAGAAGAGCACCGCGTTTCGTCACAGGTTCATTTAATCTGCACTAGATCGTCGCGGAGGTGCTCGCTCAACTCCAGTGGCAGACACTACGAGAGAGGCGTTGTGCATGATGGAAAGGTTTACTGTTAAACTGGCGTAACGGAACATTTCAAGAAGAGACGGCACTTCCTCCCACACACGTCTCGCGGAATGACCACGTCGATAAAATCAGGGAAAATACAATTGAGACTTACTGGCAGTCGTCCTTGTCACACAGCATTCGGAATGAGACAGAAAAGCAAGGATAGCGTTGTACCATGTTTTCTCTCTGTTACATTTCGTCTATTGGCTGGCGGAGCATGCATGTAGATGAAGAATATGTTTTGGGACGGATGGAGTTAATTGGTTTCACGAGTAGTTTGATGCAGCTCGCTTGGCCACGAGTCCATGTCCTTTGCCAACTCTTCACCTCAGTGTGACAGCGTCCTCAAATACACTGTAAGTAAAGGAACGACGCACCATGAAGGAACTATCAAATGAAACCGTTATCAGCAGATATGATATAAATGTACAGACAAACAAATGACTACAGTTTCAGAGAAATTGGATGTTTTCTTCAAGAGAAAGAGCTTACACAGTGAGTAACGCATTGGTCCACCTCTGGTACTTTTTCAAGCACTTATTCGTCTTGGCTTTAGTTGTTAAATTTCCTCCTGAGGGATATCGTGCAAAATTATGTCCAACTGTCGGACTGCACCTTCAAAGTCCCGAGCTGTTTGGAGGGCCCTGGCAACAATGTCCCAAACGTTCGCGTTTGGGGGGAGATCCGACGATTTTGCTAGCCAAGGCAGGATTTGGCAAGGACTAAGACAACCAGCAGAAACCCTTACAATGTTGGGGCGGGCATTATCTTGCTGCAGTGTAAGCCCAGGATGGCTTGCCATGAAGGCCAACAAAACGGGGATTAGAATATCGTCGTCGTGTCACTGTGCTCTTGGGGTGCCGTGGATGACAACCAAATGGGTCCTGATATAAAATGAAATGGCAGGCAGACCATCACTCCTGGTTGTCAGGCCGTACGACAGCCGACAGGTTCGTGTCCCATCACTGTCCGGCGCATCTCAAGACACGTCTTCGGCCTGGAATCCCATTGTTTAGAGTACAATTGTCTTCAGCGATGAGCCTCGCTTCAAACTGAGCCCCGATGACCAGTGAAGACGTGTCTAGAGACGCCCTGGACAGTGGTGAGACTGACCAGACTGTCATCCGCCGTACGGCTTGACAACCATGAATGATGGTCTGGGGTGCCGCTTCTTTTCGTAGAAGGACCCCTTGGTTGTCATGCACCCTTACAGCATAGCGGTACGTCGACGATATTCTATGCACCGTTTTATTGTCCTTCGTGGTAAGACATCCTGGGCTTACATTTCAGCAAGATAATGCCCGACCACACACGAGCTTTATGGACAACGAACTCCAACCAGCTTGGGATTTTGACGATCTAACACGCCAGTTGCCAGATTTTTGCACAGTATCCCTATCGATCAATACGAAGTCGAATAATTGCTTGCCAGAGGTGCATTAATGCGTTTTTGACTTGATCAATTTGTGAAGCTTTTGCTCTTCAATAAATCACCCAATTTATCTGAAATTGGAATCATTTACCTGTCTGTAAATTTATGTAAATTGATATCCCCCACCATGAACCATGGACCTTGCCGTTGCTGGGGAGACTTGCGTGCCTGGCCGGCCGGTGTGGCCGTGCGGTTAAAGGCGCTTCAGATTGGAACCGCGTGACCGCTACGGTTGCAGGTTCGAATCCTACTTCGGGTATGGATGTGTGTGATGTCCTTAGGTTAGTTAGGTTTAAGTAGTTCTAAGTTCTAGGGGACTGATGACCACAGAGGTTAAGTCCCGTAGTGCTCAGAGCCATTTGAACCATTTGAACTTGCGTGCCTCAGCGATACAGACAGCTGTATCGTAGGTGCAACCACAACGGAGGGGTATCTCCCAGGCAAACGTGTGTTTCTAGAAGAGAGGCAGCAGCCTTTTCAGTAGTTGCAGGGGCAACAGTCTGGATGATTGACAGAACTGGATTGTAACATCAACCAAAACAGCTTTGCTGTGCTGGTACTGTGAGCGGCTGAAAGCAAGGGAAAACTACAGCCGTAATTTTTCGCGAGGGCGTGTAGCTTTACTGCATGGTGAAATGATGATGGCGTCCTCTTGGGTGAAATATTCCAGAGGTAAAATATTCCCCCATTCGCATCTCCAGGCTGGGACTACTCAGGAGGGCGTCGTTATCGGGAGAAAAACCTTGAATGTCAAATCCCCTAATCGGGCAAGTAGGTTAGAAAATTTAAAAAGGGAAAAGGATAGGTTAAAATTAGATATAGTACGATTTAGTGAAGTTCGGTGGCAGGAGGTACAAGACTTCAGGTCAGGTGAATACAGGGTTATAAATACAAAATCAGATGTGGGTGATGCAGGAGTAGGTTTGACAATGAATAAAAAATAGGAACGTGGATAAGCTACTACGAACAGTATAGTGAAGGCATTATTGTAGCCAATGTAAACACGAAGCAAACGCCTACCACAAGGGAAAGGAATACAGTAGAAGAGGAATGGGTAGCATTGAGAGATGAAATAGTGAAGGTAGCAGAAGATCATCCAGGTAAAAAGACGAGGATTAGTAGAAAACATTGGGTAATAGAAAAGATACTGAATTTAACTGATGAAAGGAGAAAATACAAAAATGCAGTAAATGAAGCAGGCGAAAGGGAATACAAACGTCTCAAAATTGAGATCGACGAGAAGTGCAAAATGGATAAGCAGGGATGGCTAGAGGACAAATGCAAGGATGTAGAGGCATATATCACTAGGGGTAAGATAGATACTTCCTACAGGAAAATTAAAGAGACCTTTGCAGAAAAGAGAACCACTTGCATGAATATCAAGAGCTCAGTTGGAAACCCAGTTCTAAGCCAAGAAGGGAAAGCAGAAGGGTGGAAGGAGTATATAGAGGGTCTATACAAGGACGAGTTTCTTGAGGACAATATTATGGAAATGGAAGAGGATGTAGATGAAGATGAAATGGGAGATATGATACTGCGTGAAGAGTTTGACAGAGCACTGAAAGACCTAAGTCGAAACAAGGACCCGGGAGTAGACAACATTCCATTAGAACTACTGATAGCCTTGGGAGAGCCAGCCATGACAAGACTCTTCTATCTTCTGAGCAAGATGTATGATGCAGGTGAAATACTCCCAGATTTCAAGAAGAACATAATAATCCCAATTCCAAAGAAAACAGGTACTGACAGGCGTAAAAATTACCGAACTATCAGTTTAAGAAGTCACTGCTGCAAGATATGATACTAACACGAATCCTTTACAGAAGAATGAAAAAACTGGTAGAAGCCTACCTCAGGGAAGATCAGTTTGGATTCTGGAGAAATGTAGGAACACGCGAAGAAGTACTGACACTATGACTTATCTTACAAAGTAGGTTGAGGAAAGGCAAACCTACGTTTATAGCTTTTGTAGACTTAGGGAAAGCTTTTGACAATGTTGATTGGAATACTCTCTTTCAAATTCTGAAAGTGGCAGGGGTCAAATACAGGGAGCGAAAGGCTAGTTACAATTTGTGCAGAAAGCAGATGACAGTTATTAGAGTCGAGAGGCACGAAAGGGAAAAGGGAATCAGTGGTTGAGAATGCAGTGAGACAGGGTTGTAGGCTATCAACAATGTTACTCAATATGTATACTGAGCAAGCAGTAAAGGAAAGAAAAGAAAAATTTGGAGTAGGAATTAAAATCCAGAGAGAAGTAATAAAAACCTTGAGGTTTGCCGACGACATTGTAATTCTGTCAGAGGCAGCAAAGGACATGGAAGAACAGTTGAACGGAATGGACAATGTCTTGAAAGGAGGATATAGGATGAACATCAAGAAAAGCAAAACGAGGATAATGGAATGTAGTCTAATTAAATCTGGTGATGCTGAGGGAATTAGATTAGGAAATGAGACACTTAAAGTAGTGATTGAGTTTCGGTATTTGGGCAAAATAACTGACAATGGTTGAAGTAGAGAGGATTTAAAATGTCGACTGGCGATGGCAAGGAAAGCGTTCCTGAAGAAGAGAAAGTTCTTAGCATCGACGACAGTTTTAAGTGTTACGAAGTATTTTCCGAAAGAATTTGTATGGAGTGTAACTATGTATGGAAGTGAAACATGGACGATCAATAGTTTAGAGAAGCAGAGAATAGAAGCTTTCGAAACGTGGTGCTACAGAAGCATGCTAAAGATTAGATTGGTAGGTCACGTAACTAATGAGGAGGTGCTGTATGCAGTTGGCGAGAAGAGGAATTTATGGCACAATCTGACTTGAAGAAAGGATCGGTTAGTAGCACACATTCTGAGACATCAATGGTTTACCCATTTAGTAGAGGACGGAAGTGTGGAGGGTAAAAATCGTAGAGGCAGACCAAAAGATTAGTGCAGTAAGCAGAATCAGAAGAACATAGGCTGCAGTAGCTACTCGAAGATGAAGAGGCTCGCACAGGATAGAGTAGCATGGAGAGCTGCATCAAACCAGTCTCTGCACTGAAGATCACAACGAACAAATTTACGTCACATCTAACGACCTCTATCCCACTCGTATAATTTGTTCGTAGACATATTTTTGTCTTACAGTGAATTTATTAGTTACGTTTTAATCTCTGTCTATGTTTACAGTTTTTCTCTCATAGCCCTCCCTAGTTGCATGGAAGATAATTCTCTGACGTCTTAACTAGTCTTCGTCTGGTGATTGTTTTTCACAAATTTGTTTCCTCGCCGATTCTGTGAAGAACCTCCCTATTTTTTATCTTATTATTAATTTTCAGCATTTTTTTGTCACACTGCATCTCAGAAGCTAAGATTCACTTTTTTCCTGTTTTTACATATCTTATGATTCACATCCACACAATGCCGGGCTGCGGAAGTATATATCAGAGTGCGCCGAAAAGTAATGCGCCTGAATTTTTTATGTGAAAGCTCTTAAAGCTTATTAAATAAAACGTACGTTATAAGCAATCTACATCTTTATTCTTAATGTTTACATATTCATTTCTCAACATACGCACCCTGGCAAACACATTTCTTCCAACGAGAGACCTGTTGGTTCATACCGTCACCGTAGAATGTTTGACATTGTGCCTCACCTGTGCTAGTGCCGCTTCATCACTATCAAAGAGAAGTTCTCGAAGGTGTTCTTTGAGTTCTGGAAACAGATGAAAATCGGAAGGCGCCAAGTCGGGACTATATGGAGGATAATCGATGACAGTGAACTCAATGTGCCTGATTGTTGCAGATGTCGCAGCGCTCGTGTGTGGTGTGGCTCTGTTATGCTGAAACGGACGGTACTCCATGTCGGCACGAACTCGATTACAGCAGGCTGTTTCTCAAGAACCGACATAGCTACGTTACAGTCTGCCATGTTACACGCTTCAATTCGTAGCCCTCTAGCGGCAGAGGGCTCCAAATACGTAGACATGAAGAATAAAGATGTAAAATGTTAATAACGTTTGTTTATTTAAAAATATTTAAGAGTATTCACATAAAAAATTCGGAGGCATTACTGTTCAGCACGCCCTCATACATTCTCAGAAATGTCTTCATCAAATTAAAACTTATGTCTGATTCTAGTGCATTTGTTTTGGCAAGGAATGTAGGCTTTGCTATGCTACTCTGCTCCTTTTTTTTTGTTTCGTCCATAATGCGTTATTTTAGTAGCAGAACCCTTTAACTCCATGTATTTTGTGCTTCCCATTTCTGCTGTTAAGTATATCGCTAATCGAATTCCTGGTACACATAACCCCTTCCGTCCCTTTTCAGCTAATCCTCAGTCCATAATCTGACTCCCTTCCACTGAGGGAACCAATATGATCAGCGAATCTTATCACCGCTATCCTTTGACCCTGACATTAATCTCACTCCGTAACCTTCATTTTATTTTCATCGTTGTTTCTTGGATTTACAGGTCGAACAGTATGAGAAAAATATGACACTCATTTAAGTGTTGGTCTTCCTTTTTTTTGTTTTTTTTTTTTTTGTTTCCATGCTGTTCTTGTACGTATTAACCTCTTTCCGTAGACCTTTACATGTTTTCTTTTTTTAATTTTGCTTTAAATTTTTTGTTTTCAAATGGTTCAAATGGCTCTGAGCACTATGGGACTTAACTGCTATGGTCATCAGTCCCCTAGAACTTAGAACTACTTAAACCTAACTAACCTAAGGACATCACCGAACACCTTTTCTAAGTTTAAGGATCCTACGAATGTGTCAAGATTTTTCTGAAATCTTCCTTCCATTGTCAACCGGAAGGTCAGAAAGGTCAGAACCTCCTCTCTGGTGCCTCCATCTCTCCTATAACCAACTGATCGTCCTATAACAGATCCACAATTTTCTTTTCCAGTCTTCTCTCTTCCATTCTTGACGGCAACTTCGGTGCATGAGCTCTTAAGCTGACTGAGCGATAATTCTCGGTCCACAGCTCGTGGTCGTGTGGTAGCGTTCTCGCTTCCCGCGCCCGGTTTCCCGGGTTCGATTCCCGGCGGGGTCAGGGATTTTCTCTGCCTCGTGATGACTGGGTGTTGTGTGATGTCCTTAGGTTAGTTAGGTTTAAGTAGTTCTAAGTTCTAGGGGACTGATGACCGTAGATGTTAAGTCCCATAGTGCTCAGAGCCATTTGAACCATTTGATAATTCTCGCTTTTATCTGTCTTTGGTAACTTCAGTATTGCATGGATGATATTTTTCCGAGAGTCTGGTGGTATGCCTCTACTCTCATAGATTGTACACACTATCTTGAATAATAGTTTGGTTGCCACTGCCACCACCGATCTTAGGAGAACTCCGAAGGGATGCTATCTATCTCTTCTGCACTATTTGATCACGAGCCTCACTAAGATAGGTAAGAGCACGTGTAAATACGAAGGGACGCATTTCAGTCGCGTGTAAAGAGTACTAACAGTCCGCGGTTAGCACGCTCGTGAGCTGTCGCCTTTGGAATGCAGACACCTGTCTGTTGTGAGTTTGCTAATCAGCAGGCAAACCGTTGCGACAGCTAGTTTTCGCAGTATGAATGGAGCAATTGTACAGCAGCGTGACCCGTCGCTGAGAAAGAGGTGTTGAGCGAAGCTCCAGCAAAGGCTGTGCAGAGAAAGTGTGCACCTCTGTTTCCAGAGAAATGTGGCTCTGGAGTACTGGACCAGTCTATGGGACAACTTCGACTATTATGGACTTCGCATAGGAGATGTCGTCCGAGAAAGAATTTAAAAACAGAAGAGATTCGTTCTACAGTTTCCAGTACATACATCTATAAAATTCAACAGAAATCATTCCATCCCAAAGCTATAATAATTAAAAAAGAAAATGTAACAACCATCAGAAGGACAAAACTAACCTAGATCAAGGAGCAAAATATTGTCAAAGACTGTCCGATATCGTTTATACCGTAAGACAGTTCTACCTATGTATCTTGTTATTGCGGTTCTCTGTTCCTGCCGCTTCGTAATTAACCTCCTCATTTCAACTAATAGCTGCATTCAACTTTTTTTTTTCGTTTCGTCCCTGATAGGGATGGACGGGCCTCATAGATCGTTTAGCTTTATTGGGCCTGAGGCCAATATATTTTCTTTTCCTTTAGCTGATCACAATTTATCAGTTATAATCAGATTATTATAATATTTCGTAATAACTTTTATTTTCTAACAGTTGGAAACTTATATCAAATGCCTAACGTGATTAGAGCTATTTTTTTGACGTGAATACGTCTATTCGCTCGTCGGTTAGGCTTCTTTGTGTGACAAAATAGAGTCAGAATTTAATCGCTAATAACAACTAGACTAATAGCGCATAAACAATGGTTGAGTCCACAGCTGATAGATCACGTCTATACGTGTTTGTCGCGCAGTTTGACTGTGACGTCTTCGTACCAGCGTATGCGCATGCGTGTGTTTGTTACGAATTACGAGAGGCGTTCGATAAGTGACTCAACACTTTTTTTTCTTTTTAGTGCCGGTTTCTGTTGGAAAAAGTACGGAATTTGTTGTGAGACATCGTGGAGCATTCCTTCTTCGGACCCTATAGTTTCATGATGTTCCGGTAGGTGGCTTCGCTATATGTAGCCCTCAAAATGACGTCTACAACGGAGGTGCTTTCCAAGAAGGGAAGCGTCACTGAGTTTCTTTTGGCGGTAAACGAGAGCATCGCGTGTATCCATAGAACGTCTACGGAGACCTGGCAGTGAACAAAAGAACGGTGAGCCGCTGGGCGAGGCGTCTGTCGTCATCGCAATAAGTTCCGTAAAACTGTTCTTCCACTCATGTGCCGGCCAGCCACACACAGCGCTGACTCCTTCAATGTTGGAACGTGAGGACACTTTCATTCAAGGTGTTGGTCGCCACAAAAATGAAAAAGAACTTCCGGTTCTCCACGACAACGCAACGGCTTACACAAGTCTGCGTACCCGAGACGAGCTAACAAAACTTCACTGAACTGTTTTTCCTCATCCACCTGACAGCCCGGATCTCAAACCTCCCATCTCTTTGGCCCAGTGTCGGATGCACTCCGCGGGAAGCAGAACGTGGATGGTGGGGAGATTGTTGATTGGGCAGCACCGAGAGAGGTGGTGCAGTTGTTAGCAGACAGGACTCGCATTCGGGAGGACGACGGTTCAAATCAGCGTCCGGCCATCCCTACTAGTTTTTCCGTTATTTCCCTAAATTGCTCCAGGCAGATGCTGGGATTGTTCCTTTGAAAGGATACAACTGATTTCCTTCCCCATCCTTGATACCATCCGAACTTGTGCTCCGTCTCTAATGACCTCGATGTCGACGGGACGTTAAACCCAACATTCCTCCCTTTCCATCGTTCATTGATGCAGCAAGACGTTGACTTCGACTTCGACCAGTAGAGTAGTACCATGCGGGCATACATGCCCTCCTAGCAATGTGGCGCAAGGCCGTCGCATTGAACGGAGATTATGTCGAAAAATAGGATTTTGTAGACAAAAGAATGGGGAGTACTATGGTATATTGGAATGCTGAATAAAACCAACATGCTTCCAGAAGAAGATGTTGCGTTCCTTACTGAACACCCCACGTAGTTTTCGGGAAATTTATGAACTGATATAGCGTGAAAACCCGTTTAGGTAGGACACTGGTTGTCGTGTCATTTTGAAGAGTTTCTGGAGCACCTCTAGAGCATAAATATGTATAATGTAAATATTCGCCGGAATATAACTGAAAATCGGTATTAAAGTGAACGTTAAAAATAATGAAAGATGCGTTTCATATGACTCGTAAATATGCTCGTAATTATAGAGAGCGCAAGTCAGAGGGAAGCTCACGTCATAAGGAATCCAAAAATCGTAAAATGCCCAGCGCCAAGAGAATCCGAGATCCATGGCATCGTCAAAAATGAAATGAGAAAATGGCCCGAAGGGATTATGTATATATCGAGCAGCGACAGTCCAAACTTGTGATTTATCTATTCTGTAACCATTACTCTGTGCAACGTTCGCATTAAGAGATCGCTAATTAAATTACATATTAACACGAAACACTTCTTGTGATTTGATCCTGATGTTTTCACAAAAAGTCTACGGTGCGGACCTGAACTCCACACACAAAAGTTTTTTGTTTATTTTCTCTCTTTACAATTAAAATTTACTAATTTACTTATTTAAAATAATACATTGTTTCAGATTTTCATAGAATGATTTTTGAGTATACAAGAATGCAACACAGTTACAGAGAGCAGAGTTACTGCAGTACATTGGTGCTACCGGGATAGTGGATTAATTAATATTTATTTCTATTGGTTTGATATGCAGCTTTTGGGTAGTTAATTTTTATGATGTAGAGCTAGACTTCACAAGTTTTTATTTTTTTTAGTACTGCCTCTGTCATTGTTGGTCTACTTGTGGTTACTTGTAGTATCCACTAGTTGTGTTTAGTTACGCTACTTGTAGTTTTAGCCAAGTGCCAGTAGTTGTCTGAGTTACTTCCACTAAGTTTCTTAACTCTCCTGTCAGCTCATTTTCGTTGACTTCTTCGGCGAACCGTTTTTTCATCTTTTGTGTTTTCGTTCTTGATGGAAAAATATATTTCTGTTTGTCTTTCGTCGTTCTTTGGGAGGCAGTGGTCGAAAGTTGGTTAATGTCGGGTCTATCTTTTAGTAGACGTCTTTCCTAATGTGCCCTTAGTCTGGCTAATCTTCTCCAAAATGGGGTGACCTGCGCGGCTTCTGCTCCGGATGTGATGGAGAGAAGTTTGATTATGCTGCTATACAGTACAGTAATTCCGCTATAGCCTCCGTCCTACCTGGTAGGGGAGCTGCTGCCTAGTCCAGCAAGGGTCTGATGAACGACTCGTAGATAATTATCCCTGGCTCGTCACTGTGCCCGTATACGCTGATCTGCTAGAACATCACGACCACCGACCTACTATCGATTCAGACCCATCCAGGCGATAGCAGCCTCAACTGGCAAGGAATGACTGCTAGGCAGGCACACGCACGGTCGATATAGTATCAGTGAGCGCGCTGTCCTGGTGTAGAACGGGGAAGGCGCGGTCTGTCTGACTTTGTCCGAGAGCAGCTTGTGATAGCGCAGAGGCTCAGCACGAGCGTTTCGGAAACTGCACGACTTGTCGGTATTCGAGAAGTGCTGTGGTGAGTGTCTTCAACACGTGGCGAAACCAAGGTAAAACCACGTCCAGAAGCCGTGGGGTTTGGCGGCTACCCCTCATTACAGATGTAGGACATCATGGGCTGGGCAGACTGCTAAAACAGGACGGCGGTGAACTGTGGCAGATTTTAATGCTGCGTAGAGTACAAATGTGTCTGAACATACGGTAAACTGAACACTCTTAACAATGGGCCTCCGCATCCGACACCCATGCGTGTGCCAATGTTAATAACACGACATCGGCACGTGACGATAGCCACTGGAGGTTGGTGCAGCGGCAGACCATTGCATGGTGTGATGAATCCTGATACCTTCTTCATTACGCAGGTGGGAGGACGCGAACGTATTCTTCCAGGGAAACAGCTCTTTGACGCCTGTACTGCAGGACCGAGATGAGCCGGCGGCGGCTCCATTATGCTCTGGGAAAAATTGACGCGGGCGTCCATGGGTCCAGTGGAGCTCGTGCAAGGCACCATGATGGCCAAGGAGTGTCCTACACTGGTTGAAGACTACGTACGCCATTTATGGCTACCACGTGTTCCGGCGGCAGCGGCATTTTTTGACAAGATGATGCGACATGTCACAAGGCCAGGAATGTGATGAAGTCGTTCGATGAACACAGTGGCGAATTCCAGTCGATGAACTGGCTCCTCAGCTCGCTAGATCTGTACCTGATCGGACACATCTGGGATGTAACTGAACGTGGCGTCAGAGTTCTTCGTCCCTCATCCCAGAATTTATGCGACTTAGGTAATTTGTATGTGCAGATGTGGTGCCAACTCCCTCCAGCGACCTACCATGGTCTCACTGATTCCCTGTCACGACGCGTCACTGTTGTTATCCGTGCCAGAGGTGGACATACCGGCTATTAGGTAGGTGATCATAATGTTCCGGGTGATCGCTGTAAATGTCCTTTTAAGTGTCTCATTAGGTTCTGTCTTTCTTACTTTTTCAAGTGTCTGTCTTATGTGTATGTCGAAGCATACGTACTAGTCAAGGTGGGTGTCAAAGTATTTAGAGTCGCCTGTGAGGACGAATGGTTTATCTCACACACGTGGCCAAAGTAAAACTCCGCAGAAAAATATTTACAATAATGCTGACGCGGGCCTGATCCTTGATAGTGAACATCACAGAAGTTTATGGAAATGGGCGACGTTGGCATCAGTGTAGCGCTGTGGGCGATTTTTCAAAGTGTGGGGACGCACTTAGCAGCTGTTCCTCAGGTGTAGCAGTAATAGCGTTTTCGTTGTTCTGCTGTAGCTGTCCTAGAGTGGTAGGGTTATTTGACTACACTTGACCGTTCTATTTGATCCTTACGTAAAAATAGAGGGATCAGGCAGACGATTGAAGAAGTCACGGTATTTCACTACCTCTGCTGGTGGTCCTCTCCTCAACGAACAGCACAAGCAAGCGTGACAAGGCTGTCAAAGTGGTGTGTGCTGCGCCCGTCTTTCTGCAAACACATGTACTGTCGTTCATGTTCTGTGAGATGGTTTCTGGGCACATCATTTAGCGTTCATAGTTCGGTGGGGGTATCGTTTTACGACGCGGAGAAAAGGCACTGTGCACCGAACACCAATCTTAAGAACAGGAACGCGAGTGAAGAAATGAAAAAACTGAGCATTCAAAAGACCTAATTCCATTTCCCTCAGAAACCACCGACAGAACTTAGCACGCTAAAGTTAGTCCTGATGTTTTACCTCATGTACAAGAGTAAATCAACTAAAAAAAGCATGCCGAATTTAAACGAACGCAAAATCCCCAAGATTGGCGATCTTTTACAGAAGTTTGAAATTTAGCGCGGACTTCAATGTGAGATGCTTATAATAGTTTCCACAACGAAACTTTGTCTCGGAACTTGGCAGAAAATACAAAGAGATTCTGGTCATATGTAAAGTATGCTAGCGGCAAGACACAACCAATGCCTCCTCTGCGCGACAGCAATGGAAATACTATCGAAGACAGTGCTGCCAAAGTTGAGTTACTAAACACAGTCTTCCGAAATTCCGTCACCAAAGAAGACGAAATAAATATTCCAGAATTCGAGTCAAGAGCAGCTCCTAACATGAGAAACTTAGCAGATATCCTGGAATTAGTGAAGCAACTTAAATCACTTAACACAAGCAAGTCTTCCCGTCCAGGCTATATACCAGTAAGGTTCCTTTCAGAGTATGCTGATGCAATAGCCCCGTACTTAACAATCACATACAACCGCTCGCTCGACGGAAGATCCGTACCCAAATATCCGTACCCCCCGTACCGTTGCACAGGTTACACCAGTATTCAAGGAAGGCAAGTAAGAGTAATCCACTAAATTACATGCCCATATCATTAACGTTCATATGCAGCAGGATTTTGGAACATATATTGTGTTCAAACATTATGAATTACCTCGAAGAGAACGCTCTACTCACACACAGTCAACACGGATTAAGAAAACGTCGTTCGTGTGGAAAACAACCAGTTCTTTACTCACATGAAGTGTTGACTGCTATTGACAAGCGATTTCAGCTTGATTACGTATTTCTGGATTTCCGGAAGGCTTTTGACACTGTATCTCACAGGTAGCTTGTAATCAAACTGTGTTCCTATGGAATACTGTCTCAGTTACGCTACTGGATTCCTGATTTCCTGTCAGGGATTTCACAGTAACTGAGAGAAGGGCGTCGAGTGAAACAGAACTGATTTCTGGTGTTCCACAAGTTAGTGCTATTGGCCCTGTGAGTAGTAGGGAGGTCGGGTCGTCACTCCACTTTTGAAATCAAATTGATAAGCATATTAATTAAAGTGATCAATTAATCACCCATACCCACCCCCGTTCCCGACCACGCCTACCCCCACCCCGAGGTGACGTCACTCGTTTTCTTAGCTGCATGTGTGTTCCAACCGCTTCCACTACCACACCTCTCCCAACCTACCCTATTGGCGGGAATTTCTTTCTCCCAGGGCTGTGCTGGCATCGCAACCCACCTCCCGCCTGGGAATTGACGGAAAGTTACAATTGACAGTATCCTTTCCGGGACTCCAGCCCTGGTCCTCCTGGGCAGAAAGCTCAGTGTAACCCCCTCCCCCCCCCCCCCCACACCACCACCAACACAATTAAATCCCCAGAGGCGCTTGGAATGGGCGGGAAATTAAAAATGACTGTGCCCTTTCCCGGACTCGTCCGGACTCGCACGCTGTTTCTACTGGATGGAAAGCCCAAGTGCACCCACTAACACATGGAAACTGTCCAGATGGTCGGAAAACTGACACAAAGATCGATTCTAATTATCTAATTAATCACAAAGATTGGGCCTAATTACACAATGTGCATAGCGCTACACAAGGACAGCATAAAAGCGCAATACAGTTAAAAAACTGACGATACCATACAACTGGTGTTATCCTGCTGGGAAAACATTTCGCAGTACCACTCGAAACTAGCGACAGACACACTCAAAATGTACCCTACACCTGCAAGCTGGCAGGAAAAAGGCAGGGATGTAAGATACTAACTTTATTCTTTTTGGTGGAAAATACAATCAACTGACGAGATGCTGGTGATGGACAGAGAGGAATTTAAAAAGTGTATTACCTGTAAGCGTACAGTATCTATCGCTATTTTACATCAGAGTTCGCTACAGATACCTGCTCAAAAACCATCCTGCAGCCCAGGTAATCGAAGCCAATACACGCTACCACAACTGATGGAAAAAAAATACATCACAGTTCTAATTAAACTTCGAAATTGTCTTGAAAAAACCAGCTCTCGTAAAGAACATGTCGTAATGCAGCACATGTACTGGCGGAAAATCATCATCCCAAAAGACTGCAAAGTGCAGAGGGAGTGGTAGTTAATGTGCGTTCTTCACGATGTACAATCACAAACTGCCGAGAACCAAAGCCTTCTCACTTCCCCTCATGCCTCCCCGTCCCCCACTTTACAGTGCTCCGCCGAGCATCTCGTGCCCCTGTTACCACCCTCTAAGCCGGCCGCGGTGGTCTCGCGGTTCTAGGCGCGCAGTCCGGAACCGTGCGACTGCTACGGTCGCAGGTTCGAATCCTGCCTCGGGCATGGATGTGCGTGATGTCCTTAGGTTAGTTAGGTTTAAGTAGTTCTAAGTTCTAGGGGACTGATGACCACAGCAGTTGAGTCCCATAGTGCTCAGAGCCATTTTTTTGAACCACCCTCTAAGGCCTCTCTACATTAACCAATTTCATCCAGCTTGTTGAACAAGCTGGAAGAAATTGCTTAGTATAGATTTTGTTTTGGAGTTTAAATTCTCTACATTAAAACAATGGAATCCGGCACTTTCATGGTTCGTGGTCTGTAGTACCATACATTACTGTGTATATCCGAGGCTTCACAAAATTATATGTAGGGGTGACTATTTGTTCTGATAAGTTATTGGAGAATCTGGAAAGCCTCATCTGTGTCTTATAAACCAATGTCGGCTGTGTTCTGCATCTACATTAGTAAAACGTTAAGAAGCAATAAAAAGCAGACCAGTAAGCCAAACCAGAGTCTCATTTCCCTGTCATCACCATATCTACGTCCTTTACCCTGACATCCAAGCCTCTCTGTACTGTCTCCACCCCTCGAGACCAGAAAAATTTCACCTTGAACCCGTCGCCGTTTCAGTCGTGTATACAGCCGCTCGTGTATCACGAAACGGATGATCCCAAAATCTTGCGTCACCTCTGATCTGAGAGTATGTCACGAGTCACGTCAGGTTACTACAGATATAACAGAATGATACTGACCGACTTTGAGAGGTATCGAGAGTGCCTGGAGGAACAAATTGAGGATGGGAAGCCACATCCGGAAACTTCGCACACCGACGCGACAGAGGGACGAAGGCCGGCCGGGGTGGCCGAGCGGTTCTAGGCGCTACAGTCTGGAACCGCGCGACCGCTGCGGTCGCAGGTTCGAATCGTGCCTCGGGCATGGATGTGTGTGATGTCCTTAGGTTAGTTAGGTTTAAGTAGTTCTAAGTTCTAGGGGACTGATGACCTCAGAAGTTAAGTCCCATAGTGCTCAGAGCCATTTGAACCATTTTTAGAGGGTCGAAGTGACGCGGGAGAAAACTCCTGCCGCTAGGCCACACGTTCGGCAGGGATGGGCCGCGGGCCAGTCTAGTCGCGATGGGCCGGGGAGCATTCAGGAAGTCAGACGGCGGCTACAGCCACATTTACACCAGCGCGAATGCAAGCGAACACAGACGAACGAGCATACGCCAACAATTCGCCAGTGTTCGCTATATTTTGCCTCCACTTGAGAACAATCTTTTACACTGCAGGGAGCGGAAGACAACGTGTGATACGAGAGTAGCGGTGCAAACACATGAACTAACAATCGTCACACGGGTCTCACTCGAAAAACAGCACAAATGATAGTCGCGATGCAAACTTCCCTATTCAAATTCGATTATTAAGCATTTCGAGCGCTCTATTTTGCTGAAGCAAGCATAATAGGGCAGTTAAAGAAGAAAGTAGGTGCTTGAATTTGTAGGTAAGTTGAAAGGAGTCTACTGGGGCACCGCTTGTATGTGGCACCTGAATATGATAGTAATATTAATGTAAACTAAAATGAATCTATTATGTTATAAACGATATCTGATAGGCTTTATAAAGCGGATCGCTGATTGTGCACGACCGCAGAGCCAAAGATGCTGTTTCCGGTCTGAGACTGTAGTGTTGGAGTAAGAGACCGCGTGGCGCACAGCGGTGAGTAGCCGTCTGTGAGCGAAAGAGGATGTAGCAGGCAATTTTTGGGCCGTGCTCTGTGAAGCCACCAAGTCTTACATTAATATAGCAATTACAAGAACATGTAAGCAAAGTCTTCTCGGAAGCAAAGTAAAGATGTTAAATAGTTATGATTCTCGTGTTGCAGCACGTTAGTCTAGATGAGTTGGCTGATAATTTGTAAGTGTTGAGTAACTGGTTTGATGAAGAGAATAGGTATTTCCCTCCTATAATGTTTCTAAGATTTGTTAACACGGGTAGGCCTATATGTAATTTGATGATTTGTGTTAATGCCCTTTTAGTGAAGTTAGATGATACTTTCTGTATAAATCTCATTGTTTGTGGATCAGTTAGTAAATATGATGTAATTTTCCTGAGTAATTGTAACTGCAATTGTCAGATGTTTTAAAAGCGAAACTTAGCTTGGAATATAATTTCACTAAAAATTCAGTGTCAGTAATTCACCACAATCCGTACCGCCTCCCTGTACAGGTCTTATTTTTTTCAAAGACGTTAGATTCTTCTTAAATGTTTTCATTTATCATCAAAAAGAATTTCATGTGCATTTCATGTATTACGGCCAGCATTGCACACCGCTGAGCCTGTAGATAGCAATTTTTTTTTCATGAGAGACCAGAATATATGTTTTTCCACCGTTGCTGCTTTAGAGGTAAGAAATTCATTTATTTGCTATGTGAACAGGGACCAAAGTTATCAGTATTGAACGGGGCCAGAGAATTCAGTGCCTAAGGGGCTGAATGTATTTTGCAGTGACTGTATTTATTTATTGGCATTGGGAGTTGCATTGCCCAAACAGTTCGTATAAAGTTCTTGCTAACAATAACACAGAGTAAGCACACCGCTTGCACTTACAACACGCCAATCCTCAGTCTGGAATTAATTCAACATAATCTTAAAGCTTTCTTTTAAAGAACGTCACGAAGTGTGAAACGCGTGGAGTCAGTGCACACTTAGCACGGAAGAGCAGCTCCAACTTTCCTTAGCGTTATTCCTAAACTTACATGTGGTGTGGCATTGACCACTAGATGTAACGAGTGGCGGCGCCCCCCCCCCCCCCCCCACTCCACCCCCACCCATCCGGTAGGAAAGGAGGCGGGCAGCATTGTGTTGTCAGTAAAGAAGCGGTAACAGCAGAATGGGTCGTTCAGGGCTAACCATCGGATGTCACCTGAGAAACAGATGCACATGGGACAATTCAACCCTTCTAAAGCTGTCCAAGTCGACTGTTGTTGATGTGCCTGTTAGGTGGAAATGGGAAGGAACAAAATCAAATGGTTCAAATGGCTCTGAGCACTATGGGACTTAACATCTGTGGTCATCAGTCCCCTAGAATTAGAACTACTTGAACCTAACTAACCTAAGGACATCACACACATCCATGGCCGAGGCAGGATTCGAACCTGCGACCGTAGCGGTCACGCGGTTCCAGACTGAAGCACCTAGAACCGCTCGCCCACTCCGGCCGGCCAGGAAATCACAAATCCAGTCACGTAACTGAGACGATATGCCATAAGCACGCAATTTCACTACAAGCCGCTTGTGTGGTACAGTGTTAAAAGCCTTCCGGAAATCCAGAAATACGGAATCGATCTGAAATCCCTTGTCAATAGCACTCAGCACTTCATGCGTTTCACATGAACGATGTTTTCTAGACACATGTTGACTGTGTGTCAATAGACCGTTTTCTTCTGCTACTTACTAGGCAGATGCGCTGATAACTGCACCACCGGGACACAGTGATCGTTGCAATTGCACGCACCACCCTGGCCCGCCTCCCGTGAGATCGAAATTCTCATCTTATTCGTACACTACTAAAGTAGCGCCCCTTGCCCATCACTCTCATTGCGCACGGCATTTCGCCCTTTCCCGTAAGAGTTCAAGCCTGGTGTGCATTTCCACTGAAAACCTGTCGTTGGCTATCGTCGTGTGTGTGTGTGTGTGTGTGTGTGTGTGTGTGTAGTGTCGGTTTTGTTGCACACGCCAGTTATTAGTTAATACGCCTGATAAATTCGAACAACTGTGATTAAAAATAACGCGGTGTACTTATGAAGAAAGTTAAGGGGGCCATGGGAGGGGAGGGGGAGGGGAGGGACTACCTTCGGCCAATTCCGAAGGTCCACAGCGATAGTGAATCACGAAATTCCACAAAAGAAGCCCCCTTCCAGACCGCTGCCTCGACGGACTTTTATCTGCTTTAGCTGTTGTAGGAGGTAGCCTTAGTATGATGAACGATTAGTTGGACGATCCGAATCAGGTGCAGTTGGATAAATGTGTACATAAGCCGAAGTTTTTGGCATTTTCAGTGGGGAATCAGTTTCCAAGGAGAGGGTCGAGCACGCAGCTTCAGTAGTCAGTGACGCATGCAGAAATACGTTCATTTATAAACTGAAATTTTCCCAGTAAAGCAGAGTATACACATCAAAAGTTTCTACACAGTTTCAGTCATCCTCAGTCAGATATCCAGAACTTTCATAATAATTGATACATTTGATTCTGAAATGTACATTCTTTTTCTGAAAATGAAAAGGTCATTTACGCAATAATAATGACGAAATTAATACAAATTTATTGAACATGCTAATAAACAACAGATTGTAAAAGTTTCCGATGCATACTGTCTTTCAATTACCTAATTTATTAAAAATTCCTGAAGCTGCTATTGGTCGCTTGTTTCACTGCTATGTTACTTTTGTCTATTTCTAAGCCAATGAACTCTCTTTACCCATAAATGAAAATTTTAGTTTTAGACAATATTTAAATAATTAATGAATTTTGTATTGCTCTTCAGAGCAAATAAATTGGATCTCTTCGTATGACTGACAGATTGATTTGGAATACATCTGTCGTTCACAAAACAAATAAATTTATTTTTAATAATTCCTTAGAACTGTGTTCCACAGCCTGAATGCAATTATTAGTGACGTAATGTTTCCTTAATAAGACTGTATTTCTTAGTCTGAATCAGCGGATTTGGGTATGCGTCGCTATCTAGTCATCAACACGTTCAGATAACTTACAAAACTGCGTATTAAGTACAAATTACATCAGTAACTGTAGAGAAAAGCATCAGCGGACAGCACATACTCTGACAATCTTTTGCTAGCAAACAGTGCAGTTCTGTACTCAGTGCAGTTCTGTACACATACACTTGTTGGTGAAACAACGTTTACTAGCAAATGAATTTCACATAACTTGTGGAAAGTTGATATATGTCTCTACAGTTATAGGATATGGGTTTAGCCTTTTTGCAAGCAAACTGTTTTTTTCTTTTTACTCCAACATGTTTCAGCCCCTCTGTGCTATCATCAGCGGGCTTTGGTTTATTGAAAACTTGGAAAAGTGAACATATTTCGCGTTGTAAGTGATCTAACAAAGAGAGGCATAAAGAACGTTTTCGTTCGTTTTGCTTCTTACCGTAATTTTACATTTATGGTTTTGTGGGACCAACTGTATGGATTCCTCCATTGACAGCTTGTCATCTTCAAACCAAACTATGTAAATGTACATTTCATCGGCGAATTAACACATCCTTTGATTTGTAAAAAACGTGATTTTGGCGTGTCAAAATGTTTTGCGTGTATATTTATCACTACTCACGTTTTGCGTAAATGTGTATTGCTACTCACGCATCGCTTTCTGAGGACACTGCACACACACATTAATGTACTTCGTGTACTTTCGTCCTTTATAAACGCCTCTTTACTTCGCAAAACGCGGTGAGCACTATGTTGTACACTACCTGAAAAAAACTGAAGTACCGAGAAGACATGGTCGGACATCAACATAACTGCGCACTTTTACACACCGTCGGCGCGTGTGTAGACGTTTTAAGCTGCAATTCCATGTGACAGATAGAACAGTACCAGAGTGCATTGGTGTTGTTCATGTTTAGTGTCGCTGCCAGGCCTGGTAGGGTGTAGAAAGGGGGTGAACAGCATTATCTACATCTACATACATACTCCGCAATCCACCATACGGTGCGTGGCGGAGGGTTCCTCGTATCACAACTAGCATCTTCTCTCCCTGTTCCACTCCCAAACAGAACGAGGGAAAAATGACTGCCTATATGCCTCTGTACTAGCCCTAATCTCTCTTATCTTATCTTTGTGGTCTTTTCGCGAAATATAAGTTGGCGGCAGTAAAATTGTACTGCAGTCAGCCTCAAATGCTGGTTCTCTAAATTTCCTCAGTAGCGATTCACGAAAAGAACACCTCCTTTCCTCTAGAGACTCCCACCCGAGTTCCTGAAGCATTTCCGCAACACTCGCGTGATGATCAAACCTACCAGTAACAAATCTAGCAGCCCGCCTCTGAATTGTTTCTATGTCCTCCCTCAATCCGACCTGATAGGTATCCCAAACGCTCGAACAGTACTCAAGAATAGGTCGTATTAGTGTTTTATAAGCGGTCTCCTTTCTAGATGAACCACATCTTCCCAAAATTCTACCAACGAACCGAAGACGACTATCCGCCTTCCCCACAACTGCCATTACGGGCTTGTCCCACTTCATATCGCTTTGCAATGTTACGTCCAAATATTTAATCGACGTGACTGTGTCAAGCGCTACACTACTAATGGAGTATTCAAACATTACGGGATTCTTTTTCCTATTCAACTGCATTCATTTACATTTATCTATATTTAGAGTTAGCTGCCATTCTTTATACCACTCAAAAATCCTCTCCAAGTCCTCTTGTATCCTCCTACAGTCACTCAACGACGACACCTTCCCGTACACCACAGCATCATCAGCAAACAGCCGCACATTGCTGTCCCATACCCAAAAGATCATTTATGTAGATAGAAAACAACAGCGGACCTACCACACTTCCCTGGGGCACTCCAGATGATACCCTCACCTCCGATGAACACTCACCATCGAGGACAACGTACTGGGTTCTATTACTTAAGAAGTCTTCGAGCCACTCACATATCTGGGAACCAATCCCATATGCTCGTACCTTAGTTAGGAGTCTGCAGTGGGGCATCAGATGTTGAGTGATCAGTTTGAAGGACACGGAGATGTTCTGAGGAATTTTGAAAGGAGCCTGATTCTGCATCTCCATTTGGCCATCTTCTCGATTCGTGAAATATCTACTTTTGAGGGGCGTTCGGATATGACAATGGCTCCATGTTGGACTCCACGGGAGCCTGAGGACAGGCAAACTCGCCGTCAAGGTTTGAGTCGGTCGTGTCTGACAACAACAATGGAGGGTCGCCGTAATGTGCACCACGCACGTCATAAGCCCTTCACATCTGCGCCTGCCATCCAATATCATTCCATCGCAACATTCTGCGTCATCTCACGTGATTGGTCGGAGGCTAGCAGCGGCCACACTAGGGCATTACCATGTGATGTTTAGGCTGCCATTAACGCCATGACACATATGGCTGCGACTGGAGTGGTGCGCTGACCGGAAAGCATGCACTGTCGTTGAACGGCGTCGCATTGGGTTCACCAGTGGACCGTGGTTCCGTACTACCCCGGTTGACCGTCGTCGGCGAGAATGTCGGCATCCTGCGGAGTGGTCTCATCTTCCATTGTTTTGGAAAGGTTATTCTGAACGACGGACCCATTTTCAAAAATTCGTATGTATTCAAGTACAAAGCCAAAATGAACAAGCTTTATACAAATGAATAGAGGAAGTTTCAAAGTTTTTGGCGGGCGGTGGCGCGCGGGAGGTAATGGTTTCAGAAGCGGCAGGTAGAGTTCGCGCAGCAGTAGGACCGTCATTCCGTTTCACCACAGTCTAACACAACAGCCGCAACACTTCGCCTTGATTTTGTTGCCCACTGCGCCAACAGCGCGCCAAGCGGCCAGTAAGTAAATCTGTTGAGTTCGACACGATCGTGAAAGCGAAAGTGAATAGTAGTTCTCTATGTTGGTTTTTACAATGGTTTTTCCAAACAGGAGCGTCTGTAGCGCAATAAATCGCGGCAACAACAAGAATAAGATAGCACATCTGTCTTTTTTTAGGTTTCCTAAGGATCGTGAGGGGTATGTACCGTCATGTTACTAAAGCGTATCGTCAGGATTCGCTTGCAAACTACATGTGTATTAACGATTAATGTTTTGTTTAAGGAGCAGAAAATTTGTACCCCACTGTGGTTCGAACCCGGATTTCCCACTCATTTATACTCTATGAGAAGAAATAGATGAGTGTGTGGCATATGGACATTTGGGTCAGTCCGAGGAACATGCTCGTCTAGCCTAAGTGGTAAGGCGACTGCTCGCGATTAACGAGAGATCCGGGTTCGAATCCCAGTCCGATATAAATTTTCATATGTAGCTTTACGTAGTACATCTGCCCTCGGGTGTCCAACCTTTTAGCTTATCTGGGCCACACTGGAAGAAGACGAGTACTTTTGGGCAGCATTAAAACTTAACGCTAAAAAAATGCGGGCTCTTGGAGGTTTATAACTAACACAGTTAAGTAATTTAGAATTTATTACTTTATGAATCTTTATTTTCTAAAAATAAGCAAGTTGGAATTGTTTTACTGATCGTGTGATAGATGCTCATTTCTTGGGTGGGATTGATACTTGCTGTCCGCAGCTCATGGTCGTGCGGTAGCGTTCTCGCTTCCCATGCCCGGGTTCCCGGGTTCGATTCCCGGCGGGGTCAGGGATTTTCTCTGCCTCGTGATGACTGGGTGTTGTGTGATGTCCTTAGGTTAGTTAGGATTAAGTAGTTCTAAGTTCTAGGGGACTGATGACCATAGATGTTAAGTCCCATAGTGCTCAGAGACATTTGAACCATTTGATACTTGCTCTGGACCGCATGTGACCCGCAGTCAGCGGATTGGACACCCCTGATCTATACCTGTAACAGTTAAGTTGATTGAAGCTGCACCACCAATGGCCAGTGCCTTGTTTTTCTCCTCACACAGCAACATCGCGTCTTCTCGTCCGTTGTGCCAACGCCACCTTTTGTGGCATTGTACGTCATTATAACTTTAGCTTTCTTTACTTCTGAGGTAACACCGTTTGGTTGGTCACGAAGAGAGCTCAGGACGGGAACAACATCGTTCTTCTTAAGAACATAAGAGGTTATCATCACATCAGGCCGGAAACCAAATAATGTACAGCATTCTTTAGGTGTAAGAAAAATCGGCAGGCAGTTCACGTTTTTTTTTTTTTCGGGTAGCATCGACTAGTGACAGATGTTTTTGGCAACAAATAATGAGCTGAATCAAGAGATGTAAAAAGAATTATCACAGGTGGCTTCAAGTCAAGGCTTTTCAGGTTCAATCACCAGGTTTTTCACAACATTCTCTTCAAGTTGCACAGCTCTTGTTTCTTCTTTCTTCCCCAAATACACTTCCATCCTCTAGCAGCAGCCTGTTGCACTGTCACAAACTGCACACAACTTAATTCCGTATCTACAGGGTTTTGATGGCATGTAGGCCTATTGTCGAAATGGACAGCGACCTCGGAATGTGACCAATTGTTCACCTACGGTCATGCACCACCCTGGAAGTCGGCATCTCTCAGGGTAGTTTCCCACATCTCAAAAAATTCTCTAATTCGTTCCAGCTTCTCAACTGACCCATGTTCATATGGGGCTGTTGCATTGTCAGAGCGCAACGCCCTCAGAATATCATGGAGGCAGTTTCAAGACAAAATTTCACTGAACTATGATCGGCCACTCTCAGCGCTCCAAAGCTGACTGATGTATTGATTTTTGACTTGTAAAACAATCAGGATCAGAACACCAATAAACTCTTTCATTTCATGCAAATCTGTATCCACTCAGTCCTTATAAACGATTCGACCTTTTTTGTTGGTGCATATACATACTTTTTCACTGAGGGGTACGGGAAAGAACAACATAAAAAAGGCTGTTCATTACCACAGTCCCTAACCGAAATAGGTCCCTGGTCCTTCTTTAATACATTATTTTTGCTCCGCCTACCAGACATTCCAGCCTCGGGGACTGTAGGTCGTATTTCATTCCCATTACGAGAAAACCATGTCACACTTAACAGCATTTGCACTAAATTATTGTTCTTATACGTTAAGGGATCCCATATGATCATCATTATCTTCGTGTTGTTCTGAGTTTTCAGCGAGGCCTACCATATTATCATCATAAATAGAAAATTCAAATTCACTCGGAAGACTGCTCCAGGAAATTCCTTTATCTCCTTGTCTGACAGTCTTCTCATGTGTGACATTTTCAGTTTGTAGAACAGACCAGCGTTATGAAATAACGCTCGGAAATAAACATGTGCTTATCACAAGAACAAACACTGAAAGAATAACAACGCTAGTCTACAATAGCAAATGACGTAACAGACGCTGCACAGACAGATATCTGGTTGTTTAAAAACTCCTTCTAACCATACGGGTTTGTGAGGCCCCTACGGGAGGAAACGTGAACCAACACTTTAAAAGCTATAGGTAAATTTTTACAATTATTTTTAAAAATTATGACTAACAAGACCAATTAGGAAAATCCTGAAATTTCATTAAAATAAAATGTATAGTTACTAACAGAGAAATTAATAAAAGTCGCAGATGTTAGTTAAATGGTTAATTATACTTATTTTATAAAGTGGTTTAAGTACTTAAATTCAGAATTAATACTGTTGAGCCTCGAGATTAATCTAATTTTCTCTCAGTGTTAAATGAAACATTTTTTTAAACTATTTGTAACCTGGGTTGTCATCAATGAATTGTGCAACTAGCATCATGTGTCTTAAATTATGTCTAACGCTGCTAAACTAATTATGAAAATCTGCTCAGAAAAGTAAGGAATCAATACTTTTCGTAATATGAATTTTGATTACATAACATGATGGCTGTATACTGCAACAGCGGCGAAGATCATATGAAAAAATAGGCCCATCTAGGTCTCATTTGTTGAATTTCATTTAGAAGTGAACGTATGGCCGCCTGATGAACAGTTTTAATTCAGTTGTTGGACTACTTAAGTTTTGCAAGACAGACTGTTGGAAACATTTCTGTGAGTAATAGTAATTGTATTATTTCACGATAGGAAACTTAAAAATAAATGTAGGAAGGCGTACGAAATACACTTCTGTGTGAATTAATCATATTACGGCATATACATGAGTTCCTACAAGACAGACAAACATAAAAGATTATCTGTTTATGGAAGACGATTAACAAGAAATAGTTGGAGTTTTCATGGTGCTCATTCAAACAGTTCCATTTCATTTATCCGTTGAAACCATTATTTGCTCGGTACATAAACCATCATTTTTGTTGCAAAATTGAAGTTCGACCAACATAGTTTTATTTACAAACAGTTTATTCGCAGGATACGAACTATGCAGTAACAAAACGTATTATAAAGAGTTTTTATAAACACTGTTTCCTTTTATTAGAAGATTTTTTGAGAAATAGCGATGAATGAAAATTCCTCGTCTTTTAGTTATAGTAAAATCAACAAAAAACGTATTTTGGCAGAAAGTTTGTCGCAAGAGTGCCTGAAACTTGGGGCGAAGATGCCGTGAAATTGAGTGAGAGCCGTCAAAATTTGTGCTCAGCAGAAAAGAGCAATTAATAGAGAACTTTTTGTTTTTTAGCCATAGTTGTTCAGCTATTTGGTAGTGTGATTTCTTTTGAGCTCATTGAACAATTTGCGTTGTCAGAATCTGGTACATCACATCTAGGTGGAAGACTTCCACAACATTTTTTTTTAAATTTGAAGAAACTATATCCATATTTTATTGATACTCGAGTAATTAAAAAAAAAAAGACCTACAGATTAGACGAAAATGTATTAGAATTTCAGTTACAGCTCAGAAAACATTTAAATCGACGTGATAACGTTTAGTAGCAGATGTGATGACTGATATAAAACAAGCTTAAAATATAATCACATTACCAGTCTTATCACAATGATATGCAAAGTGTTTGTAATAGCAGCCTGTATAATTGCTGGTTGACTGGCGTTCACAGTGTCTGACGCCTGTCGACTTTGAGCAATGACGTCACAAGCTACCACAGATGATGCCGTGCAAAGACGATGGAGGTAAAAAAAGAAGGGTGGTGTCATTACGTCACAAACTTGAAGCCGATGTCCGCCATCTTAACTAGCCCAAAACATTAGGCTCACCGCGGTGATACTTTCCCGTGACGTGACCGTGCCCACTTTCGACACTTTTGGGTGCTTTGATTGTATGGAGACGTAGTTTTTTCATCAAAAATGTCCGCTTGCGTTTTTTACAGGTGTACTGATCGATCCGATCGCAGTCTAAAGGTAAAGGAATCACATTTCATTCGTAAGTGGAGCCGTTCAAGCATTTTTTTTTGTTGTATACATTGATTATAATTACAGTGTTTTACTTTTAATGTAGTGGTTTGATTTCTGTCAATTGACTTTAGACTTGCCTTTCTTGATTCAGTATCCGTTCTTTCTCTTCTCCCCTATGGTTTTCATGGCCTTGGAAATCGCAAACGCTCCGACATCCGAGCCACAATGTATCAACGGTCTCGTCAACGCACAAGACACGGCTACGTGATCGCGCTGATTGTTGGGGCAGCATCTCCTCCCACCAATAGTTATTCATTGTTCACATTTCTTCCTGCTTTAAAAAAAGATTCTGGCAAGAACAGCCCGAAATAGCAGTCATGTGTGTGTGAGTTTTGTCTGTATGATTGTATGAATGTGTGTGTGTGAGCTTTGTTTCGTATCTGAAAGAAAGCTTAGGTCGAAAACTTACGTGAGCACACTTTTCGTCGTGCCTGCTTGCTGCTCGGCGTGTGTGATGCAGTCTAACGCTTCACAGTATAATTATTCCCTTGTGATGTTTGTTGCACATAATCTGCTGCATTTCAACAGTAACAATTATTACAATACCAGAAGAAGAAAAATGGCATTCATCAAGCCACGTTAAGGTTGTCTGTAGCAGAAAATGGTTTCACAATGCTGCAACCAAAAGTTCTGATCACTTACCCATTGACATAAAATGCTTGACACACAGCGAATCAAAATTTTAAACCAAACTGAAAACGTTTCTCTTTGATAACTCCACCTATTCTGCGGAAGATTATGTATTACTGTAATGTTTCAATGGCGATGGGTAGGGATTACTGACTATCATATGTCTGTCTTTACTTATAAAACGTAAAATCTAATAAATGATCAGCGTTGAGGCATATCTATAAAAAGAATTGATGTCAACATATAATGACTCGTTCCATGTCATTAATTTATCGTGCAAGTGGTACATGAAACAGGAAACTGAGTAACTAACTATTGGTATATCATGAAGCACGGTATTGACTTGTAGACTTTGAAAATCTCAAAATGAAATACAAAAATAAAATCAAGCAGATGATCAAAGTAGACACACATTTCCATTCTGCTATGTTTTTTAATTCCTGAAAAACTGACAAGATTTACTTGTGATAAATGGTCCGGGAAAAAAACAAATAGGCTACTCTTGTAAAGGTAGGCGTACGTCTTACACAGGTTAGGCTCGCATTATTAAAAAGTTACACACATACATGTTAAAGTAAAATAGCCATTGTAAGGGATCTTACACGTTTGAGACTATTCCCTTAACCACATATATAGCATTCCATAATGCTGGAAGATATTTAAAAATTATATCGTTCTTTTACCCTTTAAGTTGCTACAATTGGCCATACACAGAATGAGGCATCTTAGGTATGTTTTCAAAATGAGAAGATGGGTACACTACAACGAGACTAACGCACTGACAGTCTAATAAAACATGAACTCTGTTCTGCATGGAAGTATACCTCTATGCAGTTCTCTTTCTTTGACATTTCAATAATCATTCACTTTGTTGACATGCACAAGATACGACAGAGTGCCTTGATTCTTTCCTCATTTCGCACGTTTATGGGTTAGCAAAGAACACGTAGGTAAGTTTTTGGAAACGTGAACACTAAAAATGTTGTGCATACGAGTTGAAAGCTGAAAATGTAACGAACAAGAAGCAGTACCGACAGCAGTAAGCAAACAAGCATTGGTTTCGGAGTTCGAGTTTCATTTGCTATCGATACAAATACAGGAAAAGTGGAATTGAATGGATTACGAAAGCATTCTTTTCATATCTCTTCCTTCTTTTTCTGGTTATCCGAAACATATCAGCAAAAAACAAGTTACGAGGCCAAATGTGTCGTAGCCTATTGCTAGAGTAAGTATGCATTCAAAAACAGAAAAACGTTCCTTCCTGACACTATTCACGTAAGATCTGTAATTTTTACTATCTAAAACAGTTGTTGCGCGCACACGACATAAATAATGCCGTACCGGGGAGCCAGGCGGTCTCAGGCGTCTTGCCACGGTTCGCGCTGCTCCCCCGTCGGAGGTTCGAGTCCTCCCTCGGGCGTGGGTGTGCGTGTTGTCCTTAGCGTAAGTTGTGTTGAGTTAGATTTAGTAGTGTGTAAGCCTAGGGACCGATGACCTCAGCAGTTTGGTCCCATTGGAACTTAACATAAAATTTTCCAAATAATGAACAAGCAGCAATCGTAAACAGTAGTCTGCTAATGTTTTGGGCTACTTACAATGGTGACAGGCCCCGCCCATTCTGGCTTCAAAACAACATACATCGTAAGACTGTAGTGCCACCTCCTTTCTTTTTTTACCTGCATGGTATAGACAAACGTTGAGAAACCAACGATTGTAGTACACATAAAGAAGATCGTGCGCGTGTATCATGTACATACATATTTCGAACGTAGTGTGACGCATATCGCTTTTTTTCCCAGTAGAAAACAGCAATATAAAGCAATATGTGCTCATCGGCATGGAGTGTCTAAGTTGACATATATACAAATTTTACGTATGTCGGTTTTTTCGCCTTCGCTAGTACTAGTACCAGCTGAAGAATAGGATACTAGTAGGGGAAAGTACCCAAAAGTGGACCAATAATTTGTTTTAATTTTTTAAAAATATATAATATCTTTAATTTACGCTTTATAAGCATTCTATATGTACTTCATTTAGTTGTCAACTTGTTTAAGTGAAATTTTTAAGTTTGAAATAATTTTCTTACTCAAAAAAAATTACAAAAAAGGTAACATTTTTTCTTTTTGGAAAATTGGTGCCTAATTCTGACCCCCTCGTAAAATATTTTAAATAGCAATGAAAATGAGTCACAGAGATGTCATAGTGAAATAAAGTACATTAAAGGTTATAAGTATTGCTTTAATGAAACCAAGCACATATTTTGAAGTAAAAAAAGTTACAAAATGAAAAAAAATCGAACAATTTATGAAAACATTGCCTTTAGCGGCAGATGTCACAAATGTAATTGTCCTTTTCAGCCCCAGCACACACTGTATGTGCCCACAAGCTACACATCATGCACATGACCCACAACTCTCCTCTTGTGTCCTCTGAAAACTTCCCAGAACAGAAGATGCACTCAGTGTCGTCATCATCTTGGGAAGGCATGACTCCTGGAATGACTTCTAATTGCCGGCCGGTGTGGCCGTGCGGTTAAAGGCGCTTCAGTCTGGAACCGCGTGACCGCTACGGTCGCAGGTTCGAATCCCGCCTCGGGCATGGATGTGTGTGATGTCCTTAGGTTAGTTAGGTTTAATTAGTTCTAAGTTCTAGGCGACTGATGACCTCAGAAGTTAAGTCGCATAGTGCTCAGAGCCATTTGACTTCTAATTCAGACGTTCTGCTAGAGATGCTGGCAAATTCATCTTCATTGCTGTATTACTCGTCTTCTTTCTTGAAATGAAGTCGCTTTCTTACTGGTGCTTTTCCTTTTACTGAAGACCTGACTGATACGGAACCGTGACCGTGACCACGTCTGCCCTTTTGTCCTTGACCACGTCTCTGTTGCTTTGTCGCTTCATTTTCTTCTTTAGCTTTCTGAATTTCAACCAGTTGTGTTTTGTAGGGCGAGGAATTGATCACAGTACAACTAAAACCTTTTCTTCCCCTAGTAGAGGTCCGCCTTTTGATACGCGGGACCGGAAATATGTCAAATGGACTTTTTTTGGTAGATGAGCTATATTATGGTGATGCACCAGATGCCGTTGGAGGTAACCCCTGATCTTCCAAAAATGTTGATAGTTTGTATGAATTGAATGCCTCTGGCTGAGCGGCTGAAGATGTCGATGGCTTATTTAGATCGAATGGCTCTGCCTGGTTTGCCAAACAAGTTGATGGATCGTCTGATATCAATGGATGTCTCTTAGCGGTTTTATAAAAAGAGGTTGTTTGCTTCGTCAGTGTTTTCTGCATCTGAGAAAAGCATTTTGTTCAAGGGGTATATCCCTGTAAGTTTAACCATTGATAGCAATTTGAGCTGTTTGACATTTGACATAAGTTCTGCCAAATAGCTCCATGATGTCACAAACACAGAGAGCCTGTTGATTTTGTCTCAGCAACTTCCTGACTTCTTCGCTGTAGTAGACTTTCAAAGGACTCATAAACGTCCTGCCCAATGGCTGCAGTTTATGCGAGCTATGAGAAGGCAATGAAACTACGGTAACATGGTTTGTTCTCGCCAGATCAGTTAAGTCAATGTTCTGTGCATGGCTTAAGTGCCCATCCAAGATCAATAGCACAGGCTTTTCCTTTGTAGGATTGGTATTTTCAGTGAAATGTTGGAACGATTGACTGAATAGATTGGTTAGGATCCAACCAGAAGAATGCACTGCAAATATTGTGCCTGGCAGTGCCCCTTTCTTCAATTGGTCACTCGTATTTTTGTGCAGAAAAATTACCAGAGGATGTTCAAATGAACCAGCAGCATTCATCCAGCAGACTATAGTTATAAAGAGCTCCTCTTTCTGCTGATGTTAAAGCAGCTGTTTGTTTTTTCCCCTTCAGGCCGATTACTTTCGCAACTTTGGATTGTATGACAGTGATTGCGCTTTTGTCCACATTATAGATTTTGTCTGGGGTGAACTTTCCTTTATTGTAAACTTCCTCTAGAAGTTTGTAGAACTTCTGTGTGTTTTATTTGGTGAAACCAAAGGCCGTGCTGTAAGATGTGCCAGTAGGTTTCCTTTCTGATAATTTAGCATGATGACGTTTTAAAAAAAGTCTGACCCACTTTCTTCCAGCGATGTCATTACTGAAAGGATGTTCAAGGTCATTGTTTCCTGCCAACTGACAGCCATTCTCCACAGGTCACTACGAGTAAGCCCGAAAAACCGAAGCTTCCATTTCAAGACAATAATTGACAAGCTCATCTTCAAGGGTACTGCCTAAAACTGTATGTCTGCCCCTTTTAACATTCGCTGCTTCCTCTGAAGTGCCGTATTTCATGTTAGATAATCTCATTAGCGTAGTTTTCGGGACATTACACTGCTTACTTGCTTTTTTCGAGCCCATCTTTTTACTTCTAATAGCATCTATATCCTCTTTCATTTTGTTGGACTCCACCCCTTCTGCTCCGTTTTCACCATTTTATTCCCTTGGATTCTGGAACAGAAATCCAAAAGAATACATTAAAAAATAAGGGGTCCTATTTGGGAACCACGAAGGGGTCCGATTTGAGGCACCCATACTATCAGATTTATAATTAAAATAACTTTTTAGATACATGTCCAAATAACGTAACTTAGATATAAACATAATCCCCAATCCTTCCCATTAAAGAATGTGTATAGATATTATTACTCACCTTCCAGTCTCCTAACGAAATTATCAATAAATAGCACTGTCTCAAAACTTTGATTTCATGAAAACAATGTGTTGTCATCTGAGCAAGCGGCAGCTTGAGCGGATGATGCGAGTGCTCCACTACATAGTGGCACAAGCCTAAACTAATGTTTAGAGGGATTTCCACTAGAGTTCAGCACAATGCAGAGTCTGGAGCCTTACGGGTGCGCTTTGGGGCCGGGGTCCGGATTTAGATACTTTCTTCTACTAGCGAAGGCCAAAAAAGCGACAAACGTAAAATTTTTATCTTGCACTTCATCTGACCTATACAGGTCAACTGAAGAATAGGATACAACCTTCGTAGTTCAGCTTAGGTACTGGAAGCCAGTGTTACGTATGTCGCTCTTTTTTTCTTTCGGTAGTGTTACTATCCCATTCATCAGTTAACCTACATGGTACAAGATACGAGCCGCTTAAAGAGGAAACAGAAATTGGAATGACTCATTATCAGACAAAGGTACAATTCAAAACATCTACGCAAATGGTTTGAAATTACCACCAACGTCAAAAAGCGTGCACAATATCTAACTCTTAATAACACATTCATTTGTTTGTACACTCCTGGAAATGGAAAAAAGAACACATTGACACCGGTGTGTCAGACCCACCATACTTGCTCCGGACACTGCGAGAGGGCTGTACAAGCAATGATCACACGCACGGCACAGCGGACACACCAGGAACCGCGGTGTTGGCCGTCGAATGGCGCTAGCTGCGCAGCATTTGTGCACCGCCGCCGTCAGTGTCAGCCAGTTTGCCGTGGCATACGGAGCTCCATCGCAGTCTTTAACACTGGTAGCATGCCGCGACAGCGTGGACGTGAAACGTATGTGCAGTTGACGGACTTTGAGCGAGGGCGTATAGTGGGCATGCGGGAGGCCGGGTGGACGTACCGCCGAATTGCTCAACACGTGGGGCGTGAGATCTCCACAGTACATCGATGTTGTTGCCAATGGTCGGCGGAAGGTGCACGTGCCCGTCGACCTGGGACCGGACCGCAGCGACGCACGGATGCACGCCAAGACCGTAGGATCCTACGCAGTGCCGTAGGGGACCGCACCGCCACTTCCCAGCAAATTAGGGACACTGTTGCTCCTGGGGTATCGGCGAGGACCATTCGCAACCGTCTCCATGAAGCTGGGCTACGGTCCCGCACACCGTTAGGCCGTCTTCCGCTCACGCCCCAACATCGTGCAGCCCGCCTCCAGTGGTGTCGCGTCAGGCGTGAATGGAGGGACGAATGGAGACGTGTCGTCTTCAGCGATGAGAGTCGCTTCCGCCTTGGTGCCAATGATGGTCGTATGCGTGTTTGGCGCCGCGCAGGTGAGTGCCACAATCAGGACTGCATACGACCGAGGCACACAAGGCCAACACCGGGCATCATGGTGTGGGGAGCGATCTCCTACACTGGCCGTACACCACTGGTGATCGTCGAGGGGACACTGAATAGTGCACGGTACATCCAAACCGTCATCGAACCCATCGTTCTACCATTCCTAGACCGGCAAGGGAACTTGCTGTTCCAACAGGACAATGCACGTCCGCATGTATCCCGTGCCACCCAACGTGCTCTAGAAGGTGTAAGTCAACTACCCTGGCCAGCAAGATCTCCGGATCTGTCCCCCATTGAGCATGTTTGGGACTGGATGAAGCGTCGTCTCACGCGGTCTGCACGTCCAGCACGAACGCTGGTCCAACTGAGGCGCCAGGTGGAAATGGCATGGCAAGCCGTTCCACAGGACTACATCCAGCACCTCTACGATCGTCTCCATGGGAGAATAGCAGCCTGCATTGCTGCGAAAGGTGGATATACACTGTACTAGTGCCGACATTGTGCATGCTCTGTTGCCTGTGTCTATGTGCCTGTGGTTCTGTCAGTGTGATCATGTGATGTATCTGACCCCAGGAATGTGTCAATAAAGTTTCCCCTTCCTGGGACAATGAATTCACGGTGTTCTTATTTCAATTTCGAGGAGTGTATTTACGATTATGACGCTTCGCCACAAAAGATAACCGATTTATTACCTATGACTGGAAAACAAAAAATTAATGTAATGTCTCTGACTAAAATACATTGCTCAAAGCCGATGGGTTGTAACTCATTCTTCAGTTGACCCTGCTACTGAGAGTTTCTTTGTGGAACATCCTAAAATCACAATGGAGAGGTTGATTAGTTTAGGCTTATTTTTTTTGTTCTCACAGGTGATGAAATAATGGCGAGACATACTCTTCATCCTTGGAAGGTTATCCATTCTTTTACTCTACGTGCTGTTGTTCGGTCAGAACCTATTACTGTGTTCTTTCTTTTCCAATCCAGTGAGACCAATTCTTTAATCGAGAGAACACAGTCGTCCGTCAACAGCTTGAATTTGCTAGAACGATGACAAATAATGCAGTCTTGTTGTCTCAATCAAAGGCGTCCATTGTTTTGTTAAACTGAAGGAAAAATACGCACTCCTTAGAAGCTGTTGTCAACTTGCAAATGTTTTATTTTCAGTGTCACATCACATCACATCATGCATAGGACATCTGCTCTGATAAATACTTGGCTGGTCAACTCTTGACGAGTCTCATGCAAAAAAAATAAATAAATAAAATTCACATGGTACTGTAGAGAGCTTTTAGTCATTAATTTCCTTCTGTTGCCACAGCAAGTGCTGCTATCTCTTCTTTTTATACTGTGTTCCGACGATTGTATTCGCAGTTTTCTGCGAAGAGAAGCTGTGAGTAGATTCATGTATTAGAGGAAGGGTAGGAAATTACAGATACGTTACGGCTGTTTTCAGAACTTTCGGTGCTCAAGAGAAAGTGAAAAATGATTTACTTGAAGATATAGAAGCAAATTTTGAGATTCACACAGCACTTTGTATTCTTCCTCTAAGTACACTACAAAATGCTACCGTATTTTACGGACTGTAAGACGCACTTTTTTCTTCGAAAAATTGCCTCCAAAATTCAGGTGCGTCTTATACTCGAAATTAATATAAAAGTATTCAGTGTTTGATTTAAAATTCCCGCCAGTCTTCAAAGTGGCCATATATTCGATGCAACGGGAAACCTATCTCCATCTGTCAGCATTGGATTCAACTGGCAGCAGAAGTGCACCGATGCGGCACACAAAAGTTGCGGAGATTCACAAGCTCGCTAACACTACCTCCCATCCCGCCATCGCAACCCCAGAACACTGTCTGGTCTATGAAGGGTCACTGCAGTCTACGGTGCCAGTGAACTTTAACTTAAGGTGATTTGTGTAGTCGGTTACAGTATAATATTTTGTTAGTATCTAGTTTCGTAATGGAAAAAATAAAAGTTTCGGTTGAAACAGAGCAGCTGAACGGCTTTTTAGCACTCCACCAACTGAAAACAACCATTCTCAAATGAATATATCGTCGCGAAAAATGCCTTCTACTGTCACTCCATAAGACACTACGGATGACTGCTGACTGTGTTTAGTGTGGAGCATACGTGGTCACCTGCGCTCCCCTTTGCGACCAGACACTGGGGATGTAATCGTCACGTCCGTCAATATTCGATACATCTACCTGTCCACATTGCGACATTCAGCATCCTTGAGCGTCGAGACACGTATATTCGAGAGAATGCGAACGAAAACATTCCTAAATGTGTTTTCCCATCGGGACATCTCGACTTACACATTTCTCTTATTTTTGCTGTTGTAAACACGCTTTAACCCTCCTAGTACCAATGGGGTAAATATGACCCCATAATTACATTGGAAATATATATCTCCTTCGTTTTCAAAACTGTTCTGTCCAAAACGCATGACGTTCTCCCTTAGAGTCAATTTTATCCATTGATATTTCATTCATTTTCATACTTATACCACATTAAAATTTATTAATAGCCTTTTCATTCAGTATCACTGGCGTCAGTATGAGGCCAAATTAAATTCTTTCTTTATGTATTGAATATAACATTTATGAAAATAGAAAGATAAATGTTATGTTGAAAAGCTGTTGCACGAAACTCCTGAAACTATGAAACTATTACTTCCCGCTCATTTTTTTACCCATTATTAGGGTTCATCCACCAACTATTTTTGTACCCTTCCCAGGAGCACTGGGGTAAATATGATGCCATAAGAACAATGGCAAATCATTTGTCCCTAGCTTCCAAAGCTATTTTTTCTCAAAATATACGACTTTCTCTCTCTGAGTCAATAGAATTTTGTTCAGTATAATATTTACAGTACATTAAAATCTGTTCATGATGTTTTACGTTGAGTATCACTGGGAGGTACTGAATAAAATTAGGGAGAAGATGAATTTGTGGCACAATTTGACTAGAAGAAGGGATCGGTTGGTAGGACATGTTCTGAGGCATTAAGGGATCACCAAGTTAGTATTGGAGGGCAGCGTGGAGGGTAAAAATCGTAGAGGGAGACCAAGAGATGAATACACTAAGCCGATTCAGAAGGATGTAGGGTGCAGTAGTTACTTGGAGATGAAGAAGCTTGCACAGGATAGAGTAGCATGGAGAGCTGCATCAAACCATTCTCTGGAATGAAGACCACAACAACAGCAGCAACAACAAAAATCACTGGGATCAATATGACCCAAATAAAAATTTCTTATAGTTTCTTGAACGTAATATTTATGAAAATAGAATCATTACTGCTACACTGAACAAGTGAAATGTATGGTCTCATGTTAGTTTGTTAAAATACTGGCAATGTATCCAGAGCAAGTTACTTGGTGTCTATTGACCCAAATAGTACTGAGTGAGACAAAAATGCCCTCATAGAGTGAGGGCTAAGAGAAAATACATTGACGGAAAAAATTCGCAGCATCAAATAATAATTAATGTAGAGTAATGAAATTTCGAAAATGTATGTATCTAGGTAACATCTTTAACTGATTAACACTGTGAGATCGCAGGTTAATGTAGGAGAGAAATAAGCCACTGTAAATGTAAGATGCTGGTACATGAATAACTGATGTAATCTCCAGAATGTTGAATGCAAGCACACAAACATGCATGCATAGTGTTGTACAGGTGCCGGATGTCAGTTTGTGGGATGGAGTTCCATGCCTGTTGCACTTGGTCAGTTAATGCAGGGACGGTTAATGCTGGTTGTGGATGATGCTGGAGTTGTCATCCAATGTTGTCCCTTATGCGCTAGATTCGAGACACATCTGGAGATCGAGCAGGCCGAGGCAACATGTAGACACTTTGGAGAGCATGTTTGGTTAAACAGTGATATTTGGGTCAGTGTTATCCTGTTTGAAAACATCCCATGGAAAGCTGGTCATGAATACCAGCATATCTACATCTACATCTACATACATACTCCGCAATCGACCATACGGTGCGTGGCGGAGGGTACCCCGTACCACAACTAGCATCTTGTCTCCCTGTTCCACCCCCGAACAGAACGAGGGAAAAATGACTGCCTATATGCCTCTGTACGAGCCCTAATCTCTCTTATCTTATCTTTGTGGTCTTTCCGCGAAATATAAGTTGGCAGCAGTAAAATTGTACTGCAGTCTGCCTCAAATGCTGGTCCTCTAAATTTCCTCAGTAGCGATTCGCGAAAAGAACGCCTCCTTTCCTCCAGAGACTCCCACCCGAGTTCCTGAAGCATTTCCGTAACATTCTCATGATGATCAAACCTACCAGTAACAAATCTAGCAGCCCACCTCTGAATTGCTTCTATGTCCTCCCTCAATCCGACCTGATAGGGATCCCAAACGCTCGAGCAGTATTCAAGAATAGGACGTATTAGTGTTTTATAAGCATAACAGATCGAATCACCAGATTGACGTACAGATTTGCTGTTAGGGTACGTGGGATAACTACGAGACTACACTTCAGGTGTAGGTGCGGTGTGGATAGTACACAGACAGGTTGGTTGCAGGCTTTCAATTGCCCTCCTTCTAACCAAACCGCGGCTATCACTTGCACCGAGGCAGAACCAGATTTCATCAGAAAACACAACAAACCTCCACACTGGCCTTCACTGAGCTCTCACTTGACACCACTGAAGTCGAAAATAGCGGTGGTTTGTGGTAGCTGTAATGCACACTACAGGGTGTTTGGATCGGAGCTGTCCTTGAAGTAATCGATTTGTAACAGTTCGCTGTGTCGCTGTGGTGCCGATTTCTGCTCAGATTGCTGCTGTAGATGTAGATCTTCTGCAGTATCACAGCAGAAAGATGCAGCTTCTCCTAGCCCTTTTACGCGATCTTTTTTGCATTAACCCTAGAACGGTCAAGCTGGGTCTGTGAGGCACACTAGCTTTTGTATATTCTTATAGTTGCTGATTTCAGACGAGCGCTCTGCTAGCTTCCAGAAACATCCGAGAGAAAGCGTTCACGTGAATGAGGTTTTGCTTTGTTTATTCATTGTTTGGCAGTCTTCGAAAAAGCGTGAACGTCTATCAGACCCAACCCGGCTGTTAATGTTACTAATTTCTGCCAGTGCGATCCCATTTTTATTTTGGTGTAGGCCTAACACTGAGCTACTTTGCCAACTATTTGCTTTGTCTTAAAACTGAATTATCATTGTCAGTAGTTTACAATATAAAATGGCGAGAGAAAATCTTTCATACAGCGAAATTTACAGAATTTTGTATGATGATGAGAGTGAAGAAGACAATTCTGATTATAATGGAAGGAACAGAGCAACTAAATGGAGAAGAAGTTGTTTCCCACAAAGTGTTCGAACAAGTCATCACAACATAGTTACGGTGGGTTTACTTGGAAGTATTTGAGCTGCGACGGATGCACATTCACCATTAGAATCACGGCAGTCATTTTTTAACAATCCATTGATTTATTTAGTTCTTGAATCTGTGGTTATCACATAGGTTCGGTTGGAGATAACACATATTAAGTATCGAGTACGCATTTATTAATCACTGGTACATAACACAACATGGCAGTTGAACAAGTTACGCGCCGAAAACGAACGCTAGAACAAAGCAGTCCAAAGAATCAAAGTCACAAAGATAGGGCGCGTCAGCTGAAGGCAGGTTTTGGCAGAGTCGGGAGGCAGGTCGGTGTGTGACCACAGTTTCAGTCGATTAACAGACGCTGTCTGTGGCCATTCATGTAGGTGGATGACGAACGTGTTCGTACCGCGACGTAGCTGCAGGGCTGGTCGCGTAGTGTCGTCCTGCAGCATCACAAAGGCGCACGAAGCAAGGTCCTTGTGGACAAACACAGGCTGAGTGGTTTGGGGGTGCGGAGGTGTGCAATGTGTGTACAAACCCGCTAGACCAGGGCGGGGAGATCCTCGGTTGTGGCTGAAGGTGAATCCTCAACGAATTCGGCGGGAAGAAGGAGGGGTTCGCCGTACAGAATCTCAGCGAGTGAGGCATTCAAATCTTCTCTATGGGCCGAGTGAATACCCAGCATGACCCATGGGAGGGCCTCTGACCATAGGCCACCGTGGCACATTAGTGCGGCCTTGAGTGTGCGGTGCCACCGCCTCACCAGGTCATTCGCCTGGTAAGCCATAGTGTGAAATTTGGCTACACTGCAAAGTTCGTAGAGTTGTGCAAAGAGGGCGGACTCAAACTGGCGTCCCTGATCGGTGGTGAGAGACAGGGGACAGCCGAAGCGAGCAACCCACGCCAAGACGAAAGAAGGGGCAATGGTCATGGCCGTAATGCCAATATGTGGGACTACCTCAGTCCAGCGGGTCACAAGGTCGATGATCGATAAGATCTATCTATAACCCTCGGAAGGGAGCAGGGGACCAACGACGTCGATATGGACGTGCTGAAGACCCCCCTTTGGAATGTAAAACTTGCCCAACAGAGGCTGAGCGTGACTGCCGACCTTGCTGCGCTGGCACAGGACGCACGCACAGCTCCAAGTGCGGCAGTTGAGATTCACGCCAGGCCAGACGAAGTGCTCCATAACCAGCCACATCATGGCTTGCATTCAACGGTGGGCTAAGCCGTGAAAGGCAGTAAAGACCCTACGACGAAGGGCGGTAGGGAACAGGGGGCAGAGTGTGCCTGTAGTGTTGTCACAACGGACAGGGATCATCGACCCATGTAGTATGTGGGGCTGGACAGAGAGCGATGTTTCGCTGGCTGATATTATTCACTGTACGTCATCGTCGTCGGCTTGTAGTCAGGCGAGTTCCTCCAGATTCAGCGGTGCAGTTAGCACGCAGATGTGGGAAAGGTAGTCTGCCACAATGTTCTCCACACTCTGGATATAGCAGGTGTCTGAAGAGTGCTGACAGATGTAGTCCATATGGTGGAAACGCCTCAATGGAAGTAACTTAGCTGGATTACGAATAGCATCCATGAGTGCCTTGTGATCTGTATAGATCGTGAAAGGTCGCCCCTCGAGGTCAGTACGGAAATGTTTAATAGCCTTGTACACAGTGAGGAGCTGACGGTCGAAAGCCGACCACTTGCACTGGCTCTTAGTCAGTTTCTTGGAAAAGAAGCGGAGGGGTTGGGTGGAGTCAGATGCGTGCTGTTGTAAAACAGCGTCCACAGCTGAGTTACTGGCATCAGTCGTGATCGACACACTGGCCTCAGACTCAGAGTGGGCGAGTGTGATGGCTTTGGAGAGGGCAGTTTTAAGGTTGCCAAAAGCGTCAAGCATGGGTTTGGTCCACTCCAACTTCCGTTTCCTAGTGGTGTTTTTTCTGGAGAGAGCGTCGGTGAGGGTCACTTGGATGGAGGCAGCTTGAGAAATATGGCGGCGGTAAAAGTTTGCCATACCGAGAAAACGACAGGGTTGAGCATAAGCCTCAGGGAGGGGTAGATCAAGTATGGTTTCGACACGAGAACTCGTCGGTCGGAGGCTATCAGCAGAGACAGTATGGCCTAGGAAGGTAACTGATGTGGAACGCAGTTGAGATTTATCATGGTTGATCACCACGCCACCGAGCGAGGTGGCGCAGTGGTTAGACACTGGACTCGCATTCTGGAGGACGACGGTTCAATCCCGTGTCCGGCCATCCTGATTTAGGTTTTCCGTGATTTCCCTAAATCGCTCCAGGTAAATTCCGGGATGGTTCTTTTGAAAGAGCACGGCTGACTTCCTTCCCCGTCCTTCCCTAATCCGATGAGACCGATGACCTCGCTGTCTGGTCTCCTTCCTCAACCAAACTGATCACCACGCCGTTGGCAGCGAGGGCCAAACGGACTGCATCGAGGTGAACTTGATGCTCCTCAGCGGAGGAGGAAAAGATTAGTATATCATCTAAGTATGCATAAGCAAATGGCAGAGGAAGCAAAATGGAATCAATGAACCGCTGCCATTCCTGCGCAGCATTTTTCAATCCATAAGGTACGTAACAGTATTCAAATAGGCTGAAGAGTGTGATGATGGCCGCCTTCGGAATATCCGGTGGATGGATAGGAATCTGATGATATGCCTTGGAACAATCTAAAATGGAGAAAAAGTTAGAACCATGGAGTAATTGCGTGAAATCCTGGATATGTGGGATGGGGTAGTTATCGATAATGGTGCAAGCATTAAGGGACTTGTAGTCCCTGCTCATGCGTAAAGTGCCGTGCTTTTTGGAAACAACGTGAATAGGCGAAGATCAGTTGCTATCGGAGAGGCGAAGGACTCCCGAAGCCAAGGGATCCTGAACGATCTCCTTCGAGCACAGAAGTTTGGAAGCGTAAAGGTGCCTGGCCTTATAACGAACAGGTGGGCTATCAGTGGTGTTGATCCTATGACAAGTGCCATTACTGAAGGCTGATACGTAGGAGAGCCGGCAATAGGGGTCAAGAAGCAATCTGCAGGCAAGGTCGGTTCACTGACCTTGGTGAACTGGGGCAGAGTAGGCGGGGCGTCGGCTGAAGTCGGCGATGGAAGACACGATGCGGGAGCGAAGCCTGCAGATGCGTCTTGTAGGTTCGTCTGCGGCAGTGAGAAAACAACGGCAGGTGGTGGAATGCTCGACACAGGAGCAGATTTATGAGAAGGCGCTGTAGAAGTGTGTGATGGACCGCCTCGTTGCGGGTCTGCAGATAGACGATGTATGGTATGCTGTGCAAGTGACAATTCAGCGGAGGCAGAGGTGATGCGGGTGTATAAGGCATCATTCTTGGAGCTGAGCTCGTCGATTTGCATGCGCAAGTCAGACAGGTCAGTGGGACGTATAGTAATGCACTCGACCAGGGATGCACATGTGGAAAGCATAGCGAAGGAGGCGGAGAGCGAAGTCGTACAGAATTCGTGTGAGCACAGTAATGTAGAACCAGACGGGTGGCAGAGCGCGTCGGCCTGCAGGTCTGGTGAAAGTTTCAATCAAATTTACATTTGTTTCCAGTTTACGTAAATTTAGTATTACAAAGAAATATATTTCAAAAAGTTGAAATAATATCACTATCGCATTTGGTACTGCCGGAACAAAAAATTCGTCATTTGATGTAAATATACTATCTGACACTTGTCATAAGCCGGTTCTAGGCGCTACAGTCTGGGACCGAGCGACCGCTACGGTCGCATGTCCGGATCCTGTCTCGGGCATGGATGTGTGTAACGTCCTTATGTTAGTTAGGTTTAATTAGTTCTAAGTTCTAGGCGACTGATGACCTCAGAAGTTAAGTTGCATAGTGCTCAGAGCCATTTGATCCATTTGTCATAAGCGTTTTATTTACTGGGTCCCACTGACCCAGCCTGACCGTTCTTGACGCTATTTTTCGGCCGAACGTTATAGGGTTAAAGGCATTCTTGACTAACTTCAGCTCACCACTTTCAATCTCAAAGGCAGCTAGCGCTCACTACCGTTACAGCGTTTATTTAAAGGAAAGCTGATTTACTTCCTTGTAGTGGTTCTTCCAGATATAGAAACACGCCTGCCATGTTTCGTTTATGTCGCACAACTCCTTCTTGGTGTTGAGATTTTTTTCCATCAGTGTATACACGACGAACCATGAAGACAAGCAGGAGGGCGCAGGTTACTTGATGACTGATGGAAGAAACTTTGTGTTCTGCCTTAGGGGCAGGTTTTGTCATGGGGAGCCTCGTTAGAGAGGTCCACCGCATGATCGTCTTGGGAAGTGATTCCAGTGGTGCTTTCCCACTGCCTTCCACTGATGAGAATGAAAATGATAATGAGGACAACATAACAGCCAGTCCCTGAGCGGAGAAAATCTCCAACCCAGCCGGGGATCGAACCCGGGCCCCTTAGAGTGACAAGCCGCCACGCTGACCACTCAACTATCTTTTTTTTTTTGTCGTTGTGGACATCACATGACATCCTGTCAAGCTCGTTTGTTGATCCTTCTACTCAGTTTTTTTTATTACAGAGGCCAACCGGCTCTCTGATCCGAACACGCTGAGCTACCGTGCCGGCAACTATCGGGGCAGACACTGATGGAAGAGCAGGGCTGGAGAACTTTCAAAAGAGGCTGCTACTCCGGAGACGGTAGACGTTGGTCGCTTCAGATGTAGTGAGGGTAGGAGTAGAGAACGACAGCAGTGATTTAGTTGGCTGTTGCTGACGCTACTGCGATGACTGTCGAGAGTTTCGTCAAGCATGTCGGGATCCCCTCAGTTGCGGGAATGCGGTGGACACAGTTCGTGTGCTCTGGAACACTGCACGTACATTGTTCGCTCCTGATTTAGCGAAACAATTACAGCCACTTGTCTGCAGACAACGTTAATGGTTTATTGTGCACCGCGGAAGGACGTGTGGCGGACTGAATTAACACGCGAACCCGATGTATGTCGCGTCAGTATGTGTCTGCGTTTCCGGGAGCGCGTCCTGCGCAATGTATGCATGCTGTGTAGCATGTAATGTAGATTACTTACTCCTGATTGACCGAAACAATAAAACCACGTGCGTAGATAAGGTTGGCGGGTTATTTAGCGGTCGCACTGAATTAACGAGCGAGGTCAGGGCTTGGGGTCAGAGCGACCTCACTCCCAACCTTGGAGCCGCCGCTTCCCACCATCACGAGGCTGAATGCGTACCGTTCCAGTTCATCGAGCGAGGGAAAATAAAGGGGGACTTATTTCCGACATTACCTCGTTTGGATTGCAATGAATTGCAAAAGTTTCAGACTATCATTTGTGTACCTGTGCGTAATAGCGATGTTTGTTTGGAACACACCTTCAGTTAAACCTGTTGTGGTGTGTACCGTGTCGTGGGGTGAAGAATGTCTGTCTGTATGAATCGTGTTATTGTGTTAATGTATTGTAGAGACATGCACACGCTGTGAAATGTATCGTACTTATCTGATAAAGCTCGGTTGTGTATAATAAATTTTTGGATGTGGGCCTAGTTTAGTACTGTTTGCGTACTATATTACGTGAAACTTTCATAATATACACTCAAAACAATTTGCGAGGATCCTGAATGTATTAAAACTCAGGTAGCTAGCTTTACCTCTGAAATTTCCTTTAAACTGAAGCAGCATGCACATATGTAATAGCAGTTCTCTTTGGTAGTAAGGTCCTATTAATTGTTCATCTGCTTTATCAGAAAATACATCTCACCTACAAGCAAAAACTACAACCACACAGTATTAAACTGTCTCTTGCGGGTAGAGCTAAAAATTACGGCTAGTAAGCTCTCAGGGCTATCTTTTTACTAAATACCAACTGTAGTTCTTTAATAAAATATCCAGCTATCATAGTATGAACAACTGCAGGTACCATCTCGTAATATTTGAAACCTCTCTGAATAAACATCTGCTTTCTTTTTGATAAAACATCGTCTTTGCCACAGATTCTATCACACACACAAGCACGATGTTTTTACGTAAAATTCCTTCAAATTAAGCAAAATACCTATCTATTCTGAAGGAGTGTTATTAGTATTATTTTTTAAACAGTCCGAGTTAAATATTATTAATCATTTCAGAAGTATAGTGAAATAATGTGATCAGCCTTAAAAAGGCCGACAACAATATGAATAGCATCTGCCTCTCTTGTGCGTTATTTAAAATATTCACAAACACTTCTTAAAGCGTAGGCCGGTGGGTTTACCAAATACTACAATAAGAAAGTACAAAATTAGGTAAAATAAATTTTATCTATTGCTTGAAATTACAAAACTACACTTACATCAACCACGTCCGGTCTCCAACACGCACAAGATACATCAGAAATCGAAGAAGAAGAAGTGAGAACAAAGAAAAAGTCATCAAAGCATTTGTTCTAAGAATGACAATGATCATAGATATTAGTTTCGCATATAACTGTTCTTTGTAAGTCATGGCACATTTAATTAGTATTTTTCCTAACATTTTTGTAAAGAAAGTTCGTCACTATCAGTTTTTGACACTTTATAACTAGAAACGAGCGCGCTGCTGCTGCGGCCGCAGGTTCGAATCCTGCCTCGGGCGTGGATGTGTGTGATGTCCTTAGGTTAGTTAGGTTTAATTAGTTCTAAGTCTAGGGGACTGATGACCTCAGATGTTAAGTCCCATAGTGCTTAGAGCCCTTTGAACCATTTGAACTCGCAACGAAGTTTTTCGTGACAAATAAAGTTCACTTTCACGAAAGTTTATTGCACAAGTGTCTGCTCCAGGAGGCAAGCACTACATTGTCCCCACTGGGACACGTTTCTTGTCGAGAAGCAATCGATAAGTTGTGTCCCTCGTGCTGGTAGGGGGAAACCTATTATGACACCATTTGTGTGACCTGACGCTGAAAGCATAGCTGAAATAATCCGAGAATTTGGTATAAGGTCTGAATCACCAAATTTAACTCGTGAAACATTTACTGTTGCAATAACAAAAGTTACATTTATGGGAGAAATACATACTAAGACAAAAAAAAAGTACCGCGAAGGAATTATCCGAGTGGGACGGAAATCGGTAGAAAATTTTTAAATTTGTGGTAAGGTATTATGGGACCAAACAGCTGAGATCATCGGTCCCTGAGCTTACACACTATTTAATCTAACTTAAACTAACTTACGCTAAGGACGACACACAGACCAATGCCCGAGGAAGGACTCGAACCTCCGACGGGGGGAGCCGCGCGAAGTTTGACAAGACGCCTTAGACCGAGCGGTGAAATCGGTAGATGTAATGTAGAAGTGCACACAAACAAATGACGACAATTTTTAAAAAATGGTTGATTTATCAAGCTTGAACCAATTGAGCAAGTCAATAACGCGTTGTTGCACAGCCCTTATGGAAGCAGTTATTCGGCTTGGCATTGATTAACAGAGTTGTTGGATGTCCTCCAGAGGGATATCGTTCCAAATTCTGTCCAATTATACTATCAGATCGTCAAAATCCCGAGATCGTTGGAGGGCTTTGCCCATAATGTTCCAAACTTTCTCAATTGGGGAGAGAACCGGCGACCTTGGTAGCCAAGGTAAGATTTGGCAAGCACGAAGACAAGAAGTAGAAACTCTCTCCATGTGTGGGCGGACATTATCTTGCTGAAATGTAAGGCTGGGATGGCTTGCCATGAAGGGCACCAAAACAGGGCTTAGAATATCGTAGACATACCGCTGTGCTGCAAGTGTTCCACGAATGACAGCCAAAGGGTCCTGCTATGATATGAAAAGGCACTACAGACCATCACTCCTGGTTCGCGGGCCATATGGTGGCCTACAGTCAAGTTGGTATCCCACTATTGTCCTGGGCGTCTCCAGACACGTTTTGGGCCTGGAATATCATTGACTGCTTCGAACTAAGCCCCAACAGCGCCCTGGGCAGCGGTGGGGTACCAGCCTGCCTGTCGTTCGCCATACCGTCTGACAACAACGTCTGGTCTGCCATTTCTTTTCATACCAGGACGCCTTTTTTTTACCAGGTGTGGAAGTATGAAACAGGAATTTCCCTATAGATGATGCTAGTCGTCAATGTAGGACCCGTGAGACCGCGTCTGCAGCGCCATCTGCTTCCTGTAACGGCTGACGACCAATGTCAACAGGCAGTAACCTAAGTTGCATACATCGGTATCTGTTTCAAACCCATAAACGTGTCGAGTTTTGTGCCTGCGAAATAAGATTTGAGGACAACGTTGGTTTTCTGTTGTCATTTGAAGGAAACTGCTGCAGAATCGCATCGAATGCTTCTCGAAGCTTTCGGCGAACATACTATTGGGAAAACACTGTGCTTCGAATGGTCCTAAAAATTCAAAAGTGGTGATTTTGACGTGAGAAACGACGAGGGTGGGAAAAGACCTAAAGACTTCGAAGACAGCGAATTGCTGGTCTTATTGGGTGAAGATGATACTCAAACTCAACAGGAACTCGCGGAACAATTGAATGTGACGCCGAAAGCCGTTTCTTTTCGGCTGGAAGCTACGGGAAAGCTACAGGAACTGGGAAAATGGGTTCTGCATGAACTGAATGAAATTTTGCAAAAACAGACATAATATATGATAGGATAGCCGCAATTAGAGATTTGACAATGTAACTTTTAATCCGTCTTGATTGCAAAATGTTTACTCGTATGACCGGTTTCGGTTCCTCTAGAACCATCTTCAGATCTGATATTTCGGTTACAGTAGTAACCCGTCCAAATACAGCAACTTTCACATGCTGCGTCACCGAAACCGGTCATATGACTAAACATTTTGCAATCAAGACGGATTAAAAGTTACATTGTAAACTGAATGAAAGACAGAAAGCAAATCGAAAGACCTCTTGTGAAATGCTGCACGCCAGATACAACAGAAAGTCGTTCCTCCATCGAATAGTGACAGGTGATGAGAAATGGATATATTTTGAGAATCCTAAGCGTCGTAAATCATGGGCGAATCCAGGCAAACCATCGGCGTTCACTGCAAGACCAAATCGCTTTGGAAAGAAAACAATGCTTTCCGTTCGGTGGGAACAGAAGGGTGTCATCTATAATGAGCTGCTAAAACCTGGTGAGACTGTTAACACTGATCGCTACCAACAGCAAATGATCGAGCATTACGTGAAAAACGACCGGAATATGGAAAAAGGCAACACACAGTCATATTGTACCATGATAACATTCCATCACACATAGCAAAACGGGCCTGGTAAACGATTAAGGCGTTCAGTTGTGAAATATTAGGGCATGCAGCTTATTCTCCAGACTTGCCTCCGTCCGATTATCATCTGTTTGCATCACTGGGACACGCTCTCGCTGAAACACCCTTCAATTCGTATTGTAACGCCCTTCGGATCTTCGGTCTTGGCTAACACTCAGCGGTAGAGAAATGAGATTGTTCTTTCTTATGTATCGGTATCGACGTTACAAACAGAGCATTGATGAACTGAACTCGCGAATTGTGCCAGATATTTACTTCACCAAATGTAATTAAATCTTTTATAATCGATGGTTTATCAGTTGCTATTTAAATGTTAATGATAAGTTCAAATTAGTTCCAGCGACACCAAATTCCCTATAGACCGGTTGTAATCTCAAATCTATAATCAGTCGTAACAGTGTTACTAATTCCTAACGACAAGGAGTTTCTATATAAGCACCGAGCGCTTCAGTCAAATAATATCGCAGCACGTTATCTCTATAAATAATATTGTAAAACTTGAATAATAAATGCGTGAATTGACACGATATGCTGGTTTATTACACAATATTAGTCACTTCCTAACGGAGCCGTGAGGAAGAAACTTTCCCAGGTGTTGGGGGGAATTATAAATTACATGCTTCAAAACTATCGCCAAGTTCCATAATCCATTAGTTATTACGAATGAAATTGTCTATCTGTGTTCACTTCCTAAATAGTGTAAACTTCAGGTTATCTAATTAAAAGTCACTTCTGTCTAATATATGCAAGTCCTCTATCTGAATTCTAAATAACGTAATTTCTGAAGTGAAAGTATCGTTTCACTGCGTCATAGTAGATCGCAATAATCAATTCTGAAAAAAACAATGTAATTGCGCCTACATATACGAGCATTGCAAAGTATGACCTGCTTCGGCTAACTCTCGTAACGTAGTGACAATGGATTGAATTATCCTTAGCCATTACCCACGAATCTCAGAGTGTACTCACAAGGAGTATTCTTTGGGAACGTTGGTTCTACTTTGCGAATTTTAATTATAATGATTATGCGATTTACTATGATTTTGAATTTTGAGTTTGATTTTACTGGAATCCTATCTTTCTCTCGTATGTTAATAAATTACTAAGTATTAAATTCCTGATTCAATTACTGGTTAATATCCTAATAATAGTGTTCGCTTGTTCATTTGTCATGGAATTTGGGACTTGTTTTGGGGAAATCTTTGGGAATTTTGGAGCTAATTTTTTATTTTCATTTTTCGTCCGATGAAGTGGCATTACAGTATGAAAGTGTACGAAAACAGCTCGCCGAGTGGTTCGCTTGAAAAAAATAACTGTGTTTTTGGCGTGACATTCATAGCCTGCCGGAGAAGTGGGAGAAACTTATAAATAGCGGTGGTGATTATTTTGAATAAAATATTGTTTATCAGTTTCAAACAACAGACGTATAATTATTGCAACCAAATTCCGGTTTCATACTTCTGCACCTGGAAAATTGGAATCCTAATCAGAAAAGGAAAGATTCTTCCTAAAGGAACAGTGCGATGCCGTAATTTCAGTTTGACAGGCTCGTGTGTCGATAGTAATGCTTTTGGAGTCCAAATTCCGCTTTCATACTTCTACACCTGGTAAATTGGAATCCTAACCAAAAAAAGGAAAAATTCTTCCTAGAGGAACAGTGCGATGCCGCAATTTCAGTTTGACAGGCTCGTGTGTCGGTAGTAAGGCTTTTGGAGTCCAAGTATTCATCTGACCTGCCAAGGTAGAGTAGTCGCCGAGCCCGACTTCCCAAATTAGAAAAATAAAGTAGAGAAGATCGTCGGGAAATGAAATGGGGAACGCCACATCGCTAGCAAACGATGCTGACTTCGTACGGCGAATTATGCTCCTACAGCTGACAGGTGCTGCAAAACAGGAAGACCAGGAGGACCGGCTGGCACAGGTATGGTGGACGAGGGATGGCGGAGAGATGGTATCGGCGGTGAACAAGCGCGCAGTGGAGAGGGAGTGCTTTGTGACGTGTGGCGGCGCGTTTACAAAAGAGCAGGACAGCCAGGGACGACAGACGGCGCTGGGTCGCAGAATCGCGACCACGGCAGCGCAGGACAGAGCAGAGATCGGGGTGGTGGTAGGGGTAGAGAGGCGGAGCTAGAGAGGCGAGGTAGAGGGTGATCGTCCAGTGGCGCCCAGCATGGGACCCGCAGCGCTGCTGAGGCTGCTGGTGGCGGCGGCGGTGGCGGCCATCACCAGCGCCAACATCGCCCTCGGCGTGAGTATCCGCACTGCCTCTTCTCTCCGTCAACCGCTGAACCTACTGCATGTTTCCCTGTGGAATTTTACGCGACCTCACCCTCCTATGGCTCATCAGCACAGTTCTAGGTGATCGCCACTACCGGAGCTTATGCAAACACACATGAGGGAGGGGTGGGGGGAGGCGCATGGGGCCCGCCCCTGCCCTTATACCGGCTACAACAGAATCTTTTTAGTACCAGTGCCCGTTTATTCCGCGCACCGTTCGAGAGTGGAACGGTACAGAGAAAGCTTGAATGTGGTTCATTTAATCCTCTACCAGGCACTTTATTGTGAATAGCAGAGTAATCACATAGATTTTGATAGATGTAGACGTTTTTAATATTATTTATTGTTGATGACGACTAGACCCGCCAGGGTAGCCGAGAGCGCTAACGCGCTGCTTCCTGGACTCGGGTAGGCGCGCCGGCCCCGGGTCGAATCCTCCCGGCAGATTAACGACGAGGGCCGGTGTGCCGGCCAGCCTGGATGTGGTTTTTAGGCGGTTTTCCACATCCTGCTAGGTGAACACCAGGCTGGTCCCCAAGTTCCGCCGCAGTTACACGCGTCGCAGACATTTGCAACATGTCCGCACTATTTCACGCTTTACACTAGATGCAGTACACTGATTCCGTCCTGGAGGGTGCGAGGTGGCGGCAGGAAGGGCATCCGGCCATCCCTCAGCTAGCATTGCCAAATGCGTTGTAACCACGCCGACCCTGCGTTCGCTGCAGGACTATGGCGTAAGCGAAAGAAAGAATTGTTGATGACGACTAAACGTCAAGTGAGTTATAGATGCAAAGAAGTTGATGAATAACAGCAGAGGGAGATTCACGAAACTATATGAGGCTTCAGCTCTTGCAACGCAGAGTAAATGGTGAACAGATTCATAACATTACTAAATCTGTATTTGCGTAAGTATTTCCTTGTGGATGAAGTTAGATCAGCTGAGGACAGTTTTGAGCTAATTAGCTTCCTCTGTCTCGAGTCTCAGTGTCTTAGACATACAAGGAAAAATTTAGATCCAACATGGCCGCGTCTGGGCTATTTCGGAACGGGAAAGAATAGACTCCAGGTTAGTACCTTTGTTCCAAAACTTGTATAAAGCAAATAGATGCCTTTCGCGTAGAAATGAAATAGCGTATGATTGTAGCAGGAAGCGTCATGTGGAGTGAAATAGACCTACAAAAGAGAGAGCGGTCTTCAAGGCCCTGTTCAGTCATATCAACTACATAAAAAAGTGAAGACTTTAGCTCGAAGTCACTTAATTAGGGATTTTTTATTGATCAACTAATAAGACAGTTTTCAATAAAGTTAGCTACTGAAAGTAAATTTTCAGTTTGTTCGGCGTAACGTGTGTGTGTTATCAATGAAGAAGGCAGATTTGCAATCCAGCACATTCAAGGCGTCAGATTGTTGCAGATGTCGCCGCCCTCGCGAGTGGTCTATCTTTGTCATTCTGAAGGAGAGGGTTCTCCACGTGTGGACGAACTCTTCGAATTTGAAACTCGATTATAGCACGCTGTTTCTCGCGCAGTGGCGTAGTTATGTTACACACAGCCATGTTACACGTTGCCATTTGAAGCCGTCTAGCGTCGGAGGTTTGCGACTTGCGTCCTCGAAGAGGCGAAGCCGACATAGTAAAGTGCATGACATGTAAAACCACAACCGATACTGAGATAAGAATACAAAATTCGGAGGAAATACTTTCAGCACGCTCTGGTAATTATTTATTGTGGGATACTTTGATACAGTTTCCTCCAGCTGAAAGAAAGGCAAATGTTCAGCCTCAACTAACATGACTTGGTCTCCTTAATCTCAGGATCCCTCCGCATTTTCGTCCAGACTATTCCGTCCATTATATCGGTGGGAGTCGCCAGAAGAACATCTGCGAATGTACAGTGAAACGAAGCATTATTCTGTGGCGATGGGCGCACTGACAGTCTGCTTGACTCTTCGGATTTTGTTAGTATTCTTTGTATTGACTTAGATTTTTCAGTTGATTGGTGTTCGAGCTTAAGGAAATAAAAGGTTACTGCCCGACTACTCCAGGAGCCGGATTTCTTGTTTCATTATGCAGCTGAAGTAGATGTTGGCTCGTCGAGCATCTGTCGAGGTAAGCAGTGCATTAAAGGCACCTGAGGACAAGGTTCTCTGCCCATGTTCGATGACAGACAGGGATTGACGCCACACGTAGAAAATTGTGAATCCGTGCCATGTGCACAGACAGTTAAGCACAACACGTCCCATCACATCAGGTTTACACTCGGTCAACCAGTATCTTAGCACCCACGCCAGTTAGCTCCTGATCGTTTTGCCTCAGCGAAGGCAGTATTCGAAAAACTCTTGCGCTCGGGAGTCGTCCGTAGATCCGACAGCCCTTGGTTCAAATGGTTCAAATGGCTCTGAGCACTATGGGACTTAACATCTTAGGCATCAGTCCCCTAGAACTTAGAACTACTTAAACCTAACTAACCTAAGGACATCACACACATCCATGCCTGAGGCAGGATTCGAACATGCGACCGTAGCAGTCACGCGGTTCCGGACTGAAGCGCCTAGAACCACCGCTCGGCCACCGCGGCCGGCGACAGCCCTTGGTCATCACCACTTCATCTAGTAGAGAAGAAAGACGGGACCTGGACATCATGTGGAGACTACCGGGCACTCAATACCTATACTACTCCTATCGCTATCCGATACCACATATCAGAGATTTTACGCAAACGCTGGCAGGCGCGACCATTTCTAGTGTCATTGATTGCCAGGAAGCAGGTAGCGCCTGCTGATATACCGAAGACGGGCTGTCACGACACCATACAGCTTATTCGAAACCTCCGTATTCCGTTTGGTTTGAAAAATGCGACACAAACTTGGCAACGGTTTGTCGACGAAGTACTGTTTATCGTACTGCTTAGCATATCTCGATGATATCCTGGTCTTATAGGCGTCCGAGAAGTTGCACGAATTGCATCTGAAGACTGTTTACCAACGCATTGATGCATATGGTATTTCGGTCGATGAATGAAAGTGTTTGCTTCGACGACGTCAGGTGCCATTCTTGGGATACTCATTGTCAACAGCCGGCATCAGCCCACTGCAAGATAAAATTGCCATTATCGAAGAGATGGCTCGCCCCGTCGATTATTATCAACTACGCCGGTTCCTTAGAGCAGTTAATTTCTACAGACAACATCTGCATATTGCGGCGGCCATCCAGGCACCTTTGACGTCAGCACCAGCCGGGAAGGACCCAGCGGCAAACGACCTTTGCAGTGGACACCAGAGATGTTGATGACATTCGATAAGACCAACGTCAGGCAGTAACCTTCTATTTCCTAAAGCTCGAACACCAATCAACTGAAAGATCTAAGTTAATACAAAGAATACTAATAAAAAGCGGATTGTCTGTGGGCTCGTCGCCAGAGAATAATGTTGCGTTTCACTGTGCGTTCACAGATGTTCTTCTGGCAACCCCTCCCCCCCCCCCCCCCCCCCTCCCAAGGTAGAGGAGACCTCCGGGAATGTAGGGGTATTTATATTTCTCCAGACTTCAAGCTCTGGTGTGTACTGCAGACGGTGCTTGAGCTTCTTCAGTCTTCAGTGCTGGCAGTGACGGTACTACTTCAGCTTGTGGTGTCGAGACAGTGTCGTCCGCGTCCATTAGTGTGGAAGGTGGCACTTCGTGTTCAGCGAGTACATCCTCTTGCTCGTCAGCTTTGCCTCTGGTTTTGTTGGACCTTCGTACAGTATTAAAAGCAGATTTAGGAGGATCCACTGCAGAATTGGTTTATGGTGAACCATTAAGACTGCTCGGAGAATTCTTCGCCGATCAAGCCGGGGCACGACAGACCGAATTGCCTTATGTACTGCAAACGGTGCGGGAGACTTCGTCCGTCCGCTGTCTCGAGACATGGGGCGGTAACTGCGTTCGTGCACAAAGATTTACTGTCGTGTACACACGTAATGCTAAGGACAGACGCTGTCAAGTTGCCGCTGCAGCCCCCATATTCTGGGCCCTACAGAGTTCTCTCTCGGTGTGAACATACCATGCATATAGACCAAAATGGGAAGTCCTAAGTGGTATCGCTGGAACGAGTCAGATCTGAACATTTGTTACCGACCCAAGAGGATGTATACGCTGAACACGAAGTGTCACCTTCCACACAACTGGACACGGACGCCACTGTCTCGGCACTACAAAAGGAAGTCGTACCGTTACTGCCAGCACTGGGGGCTGAAGAAGTTCAAGCATCGTCTTCAGTAGACACGAGAGCTGAACGTCCGGTGACATGTAAATACCCCTATATGCCCTGAGCTCTGCTTTCCCGGGGGTGGGTGGGTGGGGGGTGGTGGGGGGGGGGGGGGGGGTGGAAGTTGCCAGAAGAACCATTTTGCTTGAATTTCGTTTTACTTATAAACCCGTCTTTCACTTACATTTTCATCTGCGTTATTTTGTCCGTAGTGCAATAGGTATTTAGGTTATGTTTTAAATGCTTGTATGACGATTAACACGCAAAAAAGGAAAAGAAATTGGACATCTGGTAACAGAAATACATTTTTCGCACCACTGCACAAATATAAATAGATTATTCGTTTTTTAACTAATAGATCGGAATATTCAAATAATTGAATATTATAACAGATAAATAAAATTATATTCATATTCATAAAAATTCCAATTGAAAAAAGAGCGATCTAAGGAAAAATGAAACAAATGAAAAAGTTCATACGGTGATTAAAATGAAGTGACAAAGGAATAGAAATAAAAAATTACGTTTAAACTAATTAACTGAATAAAAATAATGGTTAACGTAATTTCAATAAAGATTTAAAATATAAAAAAATTGTACATGTGACGAGAATCAAACCGACAACATCCTGCACATGGAGCTGTTATTCTATGCGTTACACCACGCAATCACACCATACAACGTAAATTTTTTTAAGGTTATTAAGTGTCACACAAAATTCCGATATTTTCTTTCGTCAGTTACTGGCAAACGAGGGCCCACCAGGGTGAATGGCTGCAGTGTGTGATACCTCGGATCTTAAACTACATCTTTGCGTAGATAGTTTCAACGAAATTGATCGCACCACTGGGTAGTTCTCCTTGTTAGTATGAAATACTAGTTATTGTTAATTGTATTATGGTACATATGTTCGTGCCTTTATTTCACTGTAATTCTCGAAAACTTCATTGATATCAGTTTCATTCCAAACATTTCTTTCAGCCGATAAATGGTCAGACTGGTTAGTCGTTCTTGATTCAACGTAGAGCGGAGATAACTTTATATTAGATCCACTTTAGAAAAATTTCTCTCGCATGATGCGACTGAGACACAAATAGTCATGTAGTACTGGTTCATTAGTGTTGTACTGGGTAACGAGTCACGGAAATCTCCAGTGCTACAGCTATAGCGTCATCGGAAGTTCCAAGAACAAATTTTGTTACCGAAAGTTTGGAAAATTTGCATGATTTCCTTCATGGCCGTCTGTCGTTGTTACGGTTTTTGTACTGTATAGATCTATCTACGTATTCAAACACTGATCGACGAACTACTTAGTCTACTGTCCGATAATCTTACGCCATGAGCTAGTTCTCCCGGTATTGTTTTATTTGCCCTCCTTTCCCGATAGGTCAAAGTTAATGTCCATTTCATTACATTTTTAGCGCCAAAAGTAACAGCGTTGTGTATAATTGTAGTTCGTTCCGTGACTAAAATCTCAACTGGGACTATTAATTTAGCGAATCCTTAATTGAAAGTCATTTTTGGAGACTGTAGACATTGTTGGACTAAATTTAGTTCCTCCAGTAACGTGTGCCAAAAGTTGATGTAGGTGAACAAGGTAAAATCTCATAGAGCTGTAAGTATCATGCTTGCTGCATATCTAGTATCAAGGTTTGCCTTGCATTAATCTTGCATATCTTCCAGAATGCTTTCAAAGGTTTCGACGTTTTTTTATTATGATTTAAACTGCATTGTGATCAGCATTCCAGCGATTATCACTCATTTCAAACCTTATGCCATTATTTTTTATTTTTTTTCATTTCCTAAGTGATTCTCATGTACATGTTGAAGACGAAAAGAAATAACATAACTTTTCTACAGTTCCAAAACAGATCACATAAGGACGCATGAACTGCACGAAGATCTAAGGAATGATTAGTGTACGGAGTGAACAGAGTTTTTGGACTAAGTTTTCGAATATTTGTTGTTGTGCTCTCGATGAAAAGCCTACATTTATGCGGCATTGTCATAACCTTGAAAGCTACACAACGCAATATCCAGCAGATCTTTTTCCATCTGCAGGTGAGTATCTTCTCATATATCTCTGCAGTGCTGCCCGACGTAAGAAAACCTACGATTACTGCTCAGCTGTGTACATGATATAGGTATGAAAAAACGTTTATGCAGAATAACTGCGTCTGACAACGGGTTATCTACCAGGAAGCAGCGGTATAACAGTTGTAAATTGTCGTAGCTGTGTTGAGAAAGGACCAGAGTTCCAAGAGCTGATAGAAAGTACTGATGCTAAATCGTTATAGGCACTGAAAACTGGCTAAAGCCGGAGATAAGTGAAGCCGAAATTTTTGGGAAGGACATAACGGTGTTCAGAAAGAATAGGCTGAACACAGTTGACGGTGGCGTGTTTGTTGCTGTTAGAAGTATTTATCTTGTAGAGTAACTGAAGTAGATAGTTTCTGTGAGTTAGTATTGGTAGAGGTCATTCTTGGCAACCGAAATAAGTTAATAATTAGATCCTTATATCGACTTTGCAACTCAGATGATTGAACTGCTGGAAGGTTCAAAGAAATCTTGAATCTAATTTCAAACACTTGCCCGATTCATACAATTATAGTCGGTGGTGCCTTTAATTTACCATCGCTGTGTTGACGAAAATACATGTTTAAATCCGGAGCTATGCCTAAAATATCAACTGAAATTGCCTTGAACACATTCTCTGGAAATTATTTCGAGCGATTAGTTTGTAAGTCCATTCGAATAGTAAGCGGTTGTGGAAACACACTGACTTCTTAGCAACAAATAATCCTGAGCTAGTAAAGACCATCAAAGCAGATAGAAGGATTAGTGAACAGAAGGTGGTCGTAGCGAGACTGAATACCGTACCTGCCATATCCTTCAAAAATAAACTATAAACGTACATATTCAAAATAGCAGATAAAAATTCCCTTGACGGCTTCCTGAGAGACAACCTCCTCTCCCTCCAAGTAAACAACGTAAATGTAGACCAGATGTGCTTGCACTCAAAGAAATAGTATCGACAGCAATTGAGAGATTTATACCAAATAACAACAAATGACTTGGTACTCAAAATAGTTCACAACACTGTTGCAGAAACAACGAGAAAAGCGTGCCAAATTTAAACGAACGCAAAATCCACAAGGTTGAGGATCTTTTACAGAAGTACGAAATTTAGCGAGGACTTCAATGCGAGATGTTTACAACAGTTTCCACAATCAAACTTTGTCTCGAAACCTGGCAGAAAATCCAACGAAATTCTGTTCGCATGTTAAGTATGCTACCGCCAAGACACACAAATGCTTTCTCTGCGCGATAGCAACGGAAATGCTATCGATGACAGTGCTGGTAAAGCAAAGTTACTAAATATAGCCTTCCGAAATTCCTTCACCAAAGAAGACGACGTAAATATTCCAGAATTCGAATCAAGAATAGCTACTAACAAGAGTAACATAGAAATCGATATCCTCGGAGTTGTGAAGCAACTTATATCACTTAATAAGAGCAAATCTTCCGGTCCAAACTAGTACCAGTTATGTTCCTTTCAGAGTATGCTGAAGCAATAGCTCCAATCTTAACAATAATATACAACCGCTCGCTTGACGTAAGATCCGCACTCAAAGACTGGACTGTTGCACAAGTCACGATAATATTCAAGAAAGATATTAGGAGTAATTCGTATTACAGGCCCATATCATTAACGTAGATATACAGCACGATTTTGGAACATAATATTACCTTCGAACATGATGAATTACGTCACAGAGAACGGTCTATTGACGCACAGTCAACACGGATTTAGAAAACATCATTCTTGTGAAACACAACTAGATCTTTACTCACACGAAGTGCTTCCGTATTTCTAGATTTGCAGAAGTGTTTTGACAGTGTACCTCACAAGCTGCTTGTAATCAAATTGCGTGCTTATGGAGTATTGTTTCAGTTATGCGACTGAATTCGTGATTTCCTGTCAGAGAGGTCGGAGTTCGTAGTAATTGACGGAAAGTCATCGAGTAAACCAGAAGTGAATTCTGGCGTTCCCCAAGGTAGTGTTATAGGCCCTCTGCTTTTTCTTATCTATATAAGCGATTTAGGAGACAATCTGAGGAGCCGTTTTAGGTTGTTTGGAGATGATCCTGTCGTTTATCGTCTAGTTAAGTTATCATAAGACCAAAACGAATGGCAAAACGATTTAGAGAAGATATCTATATGGTGCGAAAATTGATGTTTGACCCTAAATAATGAAATGCATGAGGTCATCCACATGAGTGCTAAAAGGAATTCGTTAAAATTCGGTTACACAATAAATCAATCAAAACAAAAGGTCGTAAATTCAAATAAATACCCAGGAGTTAAAATTACGAATAACTTAAATTGGAAGGAACACATAGAAAATATTGGGTGGAAGATGAAGCAAAGGCTGCGATTTTTGGCAGTACACTTAGAAGAGGCAACAGATCTACTAAAGAGACTGCCTACACTACGCTTGTCCGTCCTGTTTTGGAGTACTGATGCACGGTGTGGGATCATTACCAGATACCATTAACAGAGTACCTCTAAAAGGTTCAAAGAAAGCAGCACGTTCTGTATTATTGAGAACCAGAGGAGAGAGAGTCACGGATACGATACAGATTTTGATGTGGACATCATTAAAACAATAGCGTTTCTCATTGCGGCTGGATCTTCTCACGAAATTTCAATCACCTACTTTCTACTCCGAATGCGAAAATATTTTGTTGACGCCGAGCTACATGGAGGGGGGGGGGGGGGGGGGGACGATCATCCGAATAAAAAGGGGAAATCAGAGCTCGCACGGAAAGAAAGATACAGGTACTCATTTTCTCCGCACCCTGTTAGAGTGTGGACGAATAGAGAATTATTGTGAAGGTCGTTCGATGAACTCTCTGCCAGGCACTCAAGTGTGATTTGCAGATTATCGATGTAGATGTAGAAGTAGACCTATATCTATATAAGTACTCCGGAAGTCACCTTATTGTGTATGGCGGAGGCTACTTCCTCCCACTAGTAGTCGCTTCCTTTCCTGTTGGTCTCATAAATGAAGCGAGGGAAAGACGATTGTGTGTACTCTGTACGGCTTATCACCCTGTTCCTTACACGAAATGTACGGTGGCGGCAGTAGAATAGTTATGCTGTCAGCTTCAAATGCTTATCATTCGGTAGCTTCTAAGTTTCATGCAACGTTTCACATAAAAATTAAAAATTCTAAATACTCGATTGACAAGCGCAATGGTCTGATAATGGAGCCTCTAACTCCAGACTGCACCTTATTTACAGAATACTTTTTGACATTGTTTGGGATTTTATTAGAAACTGTCCTGTCCTGGGGGCAACGTGGTGTACATGGGTCCAGAATTTTCTCTAATTCTCGGGGAGATCTTTCGCTTACGTCAGACGGCGGAAAATTTTGTACGCTTCGCGCTTCGATGTTTTTAAGGATTCAAGAATGTGTTCTAAATTTCGCCTCTCGACATTTGCATGTCCTTTTCTGAACCGAGAGTGCAACAATCTCTGCTTTGTCAGTATTTTCCGAATTTTGTTATAGAACCATGATTGGGTTCGTATCTGTTCTTAATATATTTCTCGGCACATAATGATACAGAGCGCGATTTACAATCACTTTAAATTTTGCAGTAGTTTGTCTGCATCCATTATATTCGAAATAAATGATTTCCATTCACTGTCTAAGTAGGCAGCTAATAGCCGCTCATCTGCCGTTTCCAGCATACATACTCCCCTAGTCTTCTTTATGAACTTTAGTAATTATCAAATCTATGATGACATCAGTATCACTAATCTCTATACTGGCACTGTCGTTAAGGTCAGGCCTGTCTGTAACTACAAGCTCTAAAATAATTCCATTACGTGTGGGCTGCAGAACTAGCTGCTGAAGACCATTTTTGGAAAACTTGTTCAGAAATACACTGCGCAACGGAATTAAAGGATCACTCTTACGAAACCCCGCAACTGCCTCCGACTGCAACGCGCGAGTTTGAAATGTGGCTCAAAGGTGTCTATAGCCTTCCTTATAATGGAGCAAAAGCGTCGCACCCTGCTGCATCACTACATCTACATCTACATCTACATTTATACTCCGCAAGCCACCCAACGGTGTGTGGCGGAGGGCACTTTACGTGCCACGGTCATTACCTCCCTTTTCTGTTCCAGTCGCGTGTGGTTCGCGGGGAGAACGACTGTCCAAAAGCCTCCGTACGCGTTCGAATCTCTCTAATTTTACATTCGTGATCTCCGCGGGAGGTATAAGTAGGAGGAAGCAATATATTCGATACCTCATCCAGAAACGCACCCTCTCGAAACCTGGCGAGCAAGCTACACCGCGATGCAGAGCGCCTCTCTTGCAGAGTCTGCCACTTGAGTTTGCTAAACATCTCCGTAACGCTATCACGGTTACCAAATAACCCTGTGACGAAACGTGCCGCTCTTCTTTGGATCTTCTCTATCTCCTCCGTCAACCCGATCTGGTACGGATCCCACACTGATGAGCAATACTCAAATATAGGTCGAACGAGTGTTTTGTAACCCACCTCCTTTGTTGATGGAGTACATTTTCTAAGGACTCTCCCAATGAATCTCAACCTGGCACCCACCTTACCAACAATTAATTTTATATGATCTTTCCACTTCAAATCGTTCCGCACGCATACTCCCAGATATTTTACAGAAGTAACTGCTACCAGTGTTTGTTCCGCTATCATATAATCATACAATAAAGGATCCTTCTTTCTATGTATTCACAATACATTACATTTGTCAATGTTAAGGGTCAGTTGCCACTCCCTGCACCAAGTGCCTATCCGCTGCAGATTTTCCTGCATTTCGCTACAATTTTATAATGCTGCAACTTCTCTGTATACTACAGCATCATCCGCAAAAAGCCGCATGGAACTTCTGACACTATCTACTAGGTCATTTATATATATTGTGAAAAGCAATGGTTCCATAACACTCCCCTGTGGCACGCCAGAGGTTACTTTAGCGTCTGTAGACATCTCTCCATTGAGAACAACATGCTGTGTTCTGTTTGCTAAAAACTCTTCAATCCAGCCACACAGCTGATCTGATATTCCGTAGGCTCTTACTTTGTTTATCAGGCGACAGTGCGGAACTGTATCGAACGCCTTCCAGAAGTCAAGGAAAATAGCATCTACCTGGGAGCCTGTATATAATATTTTCTGGGTATCATGAACAAATAAAGCGAGTTGGGTCTCACACGATCGCTGTTTCCAGAATCCATGTTGATTCGTACAGAGTAGAGTCTGGGTTTCCAGAAACGACATGATACGCGAGCAAAAAACATGTACTAAAGTTCTACAACAGATCGACGTCAGAGATATGGATCTATAGTTTTGCGCATCTGCTCGACGACCCTTCTTGAAGACTGGGACTACCTGTGCTCTTTTCCAATCATTTGGAACCTTCCGTCCCTCTAGAGACTTGCGGTACACGGCTGTTAGAAGGGGCGCAAGTTCTTTCGCGTACTCTGTGTAGAATCGAATTGGTATCCCGTCAGGTCCAGTGGACTTTCCTCTGTTGAGTGATTCCAGTTGTTTTTCTATTCCTTGGACACTTATTTCGATGTCAGCCATTTTTTCGTTCGTGCGAGGATTTAGAGAAGGAACTGCAGTGCGGTCTTCCTCCGTGAAACAGCTTTGGAAAAAGGTGTTTAGTATTTCAGCTTTACGCGTGTCATCCTCTGTTTCAACGCCATCATCATCCCGGAGTGTCTGGATATGCTGTTTCGAGCCACTTACTGATTTAACGTAAGACCAGAACTTCCTAGGATTTTCTGTCAAGTCGGTACTTCCGGGGTCGACGACGTTTCAGACAGCAACCTGTCGACACACGTGGAGAAAAAAGCGCCAGACCTCAGAACTTCATGTGACGTGTAAAGGATGTTAATGATCACACATTGACACAAGATTTCCCCATAATTCTGCCCAACGCCCCCGTGGAAGTGTCACACGATAGGAAGGTCATTAGAGCCCCTCTTACCCATAGTTCACCCCCTATTTTGATGCCTCTCCGGTGGAGGTCAGAACCGCGTCGCACAGCGTTAAAAATCGTGCGATTTTATTATGAGTGGCCGAGAAAAACGATTCAGACACAGAGCCGCTCAGAATCGAAACGAAAAGACCTCAGGATGTGGCATAAAAGGGCGTCAATGAAACCACCTCTTTCCTTGGGACGTTGATTCCCACGCATTTTGCGGTAGAAAACGACAGCTAGATAGTCTCGACAAACTTGGACACTGCTGCCACCCTCGGAAGTTTGAAACGTTTTGTACAGAAACTGTGGGGTTGCGTCGCCATAGAACTTGATCGCATCTCTTTGGACTACAGTGCCACCGCAGCTTTCGCCCTCGTGTATAGAATGGAGCCACTAGACACTGTTCAAAACCACTCGACGAAATTTGGACACGATCCGAAAAAGCAAAGGATCCTCACACTTTTTAAGTTCTACTGTTTTGTATGCTCCTGTGGTATAACAATAGAGGAGTGCGACATTGACACACATGAGAATAAAATGGCAAAAGTGCCGAGAGCCACAATTTCGGAAAAACCCTCGAGGGCGCCAACCAACATTTATTGAATATTTAGAAATGTGTCTCTACAGAGAAAAGCCTGTGAAATACTCCCAGGGCCTACAGGCAGGCAACTGGACTTGGAGGCGCGTCACGTGGTTGCCTGCCTGCAAGTGCCTCAGGCTACTTCACAGATTTTCTCTGTAAAGGTATGAGGGTGGTTCAATAAGTAGTACTCCACATATTTTTCTCAGAACATATTTATTGTTAAGAGACAGAATTTGGTCACAATATACATCAACATGTCTTGTCCACATCCTATTTTTCTATGTAGTCTCCATCATATTCTATGGCCTTACGCCAACGTTGTGGAAGAGCATGTATTCCCTGCTGGTAAAAGCTCTTGTCCTGTAGACATAGCCATGTTTTCAGTGCAAGACTGACACTCTCGTCATCTTCTAAGTGTGTTCCCCGTAGAGAATCTTTAAGCTCCAACAATTCAGATGAAACGACTTTTCTTTGAATCTTTGTTCCGCTGTGAGCATCCGTGAAAACCATCGTGAGCACCCGTTTGAATATCCGAGAGTCTCGATCATTGCAGACGGGCTTCCAATGCTGACCGACAACTGTAGAAATAATTGTCGAGTTGTGATGCGCCGGTCGGCACGAATAATGGCATCCACACGATTCAGCATGTCTGGAGGAGTTGCTGTGACAGGACGTCCCGAGCGTGGCTGATCATGGAGCTCTTTTCTGCATTTCCTGAGGCTGTAACTTTCTTTACCCATCACCCAACTGTACTCCTATCACCTGCAGCATCGCCGTACACTGCACACAAGCGCTCATGGAAGTTCACTACTGTTTCTTTTTCTGCACACACGAATTCAATAACAGCACGCTGGTTGTAATGTGAGTCGTATGTAGGTGCCATTTTGACGCTGTACTACTATGGCTCTGCCATCTGCCAGAACTATTAGAAACTTAACTGGCGCACGGAACAAACAGCAAATGTGAAGCACCAACAATGACGTTTGTCTATTATATTAATGGCTTTTTAAAAAAAATATGGGGCGTTACTAATTACGAACCTCGTACATTTTTAAAACTCCGAGTAAATGTGAGAAGGTGCCACCGACGGTTTTAACACACTGGGGAAGGGGAGAGGGGAGGGGTTTTGGAGGGATCCATTGGCGTTTTATCCTCTCATGAGTCACTGTCTCACTCCTCTATTATCAGGCCACAGGAGGGTGCGAACAGTAGACCTGAAAAAGAAGAAGGATCCCTCGCTTCTTCGGGTCATGTCCAAATTTCGTCGAATGTGGCTCCACCCTGTACACAAGAGCGAAAAATGCGGTAGCGCTCCACTACAAAAGGATACGATCAGGTTCAATTGCTTTGCAGCCCACAACGTCCATAGAAGCGTTGAAACGTGTGAGGTGGTCAGCAGTGCAAAAGTTTGCCAAGAATATCTTCCTGTCGTTTCCAACCGCAAAATATATGGGGAAAAACGTCCAAAGGAAACGGGGTGGTTTCATTGACGCCCTGTATGCCACCCCCTCAGGTCTTTTCGTTTCGATTCTAAGCGGCGGTGTGTCTGAAATGTTTCCCTCGGCCGCTCACAAGAAAGCCACGTGATTTCAACGCTGGGCGACGCGATTGTGACCTCCATCGCAGAAACATAAAAATATGGGGTGAATTGTGGGTAAGAGGGGTTGTGACGACCCTCCTATCGTGTACCACGTCCACGGTGTGGTTGGGCAGAATCGTGGTGAAATTCGGTGCGAATGTGTCGTCATTAACCCACTTTGCACGCCACATGAACTTCTGAGGTCTGGCCTTTATTTCACAAGAGTCGACAGCTTGCTGTATGAAGAGTCTTCGAGCCCTAGGGTGATGTCGCGATTGCATAATTACAGAGGAAGACTATAGGCAGCTTTAAGCCAAATTTCAAACTTACGCGTTGGAATCGGAGATGGTAACGGGGTTCCGAAAAAGTAATCCTTCAGTCATATAAATAAACGGGAAACAGTCTTGATCGCATAAATTTTTCAATGTGGTGACAGGTTTCGATCTTATTATAAGATCACCTTTAGACCATAAATGTCTGCCGGAGGCTGTGGCAGATGGCAACCCTCTTGCTTTTGGCTGGTGGTTTGCTGGCAGTCTGTGAGGACCTTTTGGATCGCGCAAATCAGAACGAGATGTCCTGAAGAGATTCGTAACTGGTGATGAGACTTGAATTTACGGTGATGTTGTTGAGACCAAGGTTCAATCTTCACAATGGGTTGGGGTCTCAAAGACCAAAGAAAGCTGGTGATGTCAAGTCAAACGTCAAAGCGATGCTAATAGGTTTCTTTGGCTCTGAAGGATTTGTTCACCATGAATTCGTGCCACAGGGCCAAACTGTTAATCATTGGTACTACCGGGACGTGTTGCAACGCATTCGAGGAAATGTGTGGAGGAAACGGCCTGAAATGTGGCGAGACAATTGATAATTCGTCCATCACGATAGACATTTCGCTGATCTTCGACGAGGCGGCGAACGAGACGGCCTACTCCGGGGACTTTGTCTACAACTACGACTACTTGGCGGACGACTGCGTGGTGAGCACCGACGGCAGCTCGGCTCTCTGTCTTGTGTCGCTCAGCTCTCGACCACACGCGGTTTTCGATATGCGGGGCGATTCGGTTAAGCTCCGAGGCTGTTGATTAAATATCGATACATCGATATCAATAGGGGAATATCGACAGCCGATATTTTTATTTTATATCATATTTTTTTCACAATTTTCCGGTAAATATTTGAAACTGTTCTTTTCGAATTATAGCAGAACGTAATTTTACTTTCTCTGTGTGAAGGAGTCTTACTGTTTTTTGAGCTTTCATCACTGCCAGTCTTTCTCTTTGACTGTGTGGAGCATTATATGTGACACAGAAGAAGAACTCTGATTGCCTACTCCGGGGCGGCAGTGTGACTGAAATAACAGTATTTACAATTTCAAAAATCAGCACACCATTTTGCATTAAAAAAACAATTTTTCAGGCAACTAGTGTGCTATTTCTTCACATCGGCATTCTTAAGAAAAAGACAGTTGCTGAAAATGATGAACAAAAATCTATATGACAAGTGTGGTCGTTGCGGTGGCGGAGACGTGTGAGGGGAAATGTTGACGTAATCGACGCTCGGCGCTACCAGCAGAAACTGAAACGTTTAGCTTTACCACGCAGTTTTGACGCTACAATTGCTAGGTCACTGGCGTTTGCAGAAATGAGACAACAGCCAAGTCGACATGAAGTGTTCCGGACAAATCCGATACGTGACTAAACCGAATGATGGACCCATCAGACTCCTTTTATTGTGTCACTTACATGCAGTTACCAATATTAGCAAAGTCCTTATCGCCAAGAGTGAACGTGCATCATTCTTCTTTCAGTTCTTGCTATAAGGGGAATATTCAGCCTGCTACCTTGCTGATGTACAGAATATTTGATAATAAATCAGTACTTAAATATACAGTTCTAAAACCGGCAGTATATTTACAACGTGCAGCCGGTATTTTTATAGGCAGGTACGTCGATACTTCTTCCTCTGGTATATCGGTACTTTCTTCGAGATATTGGGAGCGGATAATCACGCTCATTTAGGTATCAGTATATCGGATTCGCGATATTTTTAAAAATATCAACAGTCCCACTACACTTTGCACCTCAGATGTTTGCGGAGCCGTTTACAGTGTCCTAATACCGTTTTCACCGGGTGAATTGCGTGGAAGTACTCACTAAGCGGCATATAATGTGTTTTGGTAGCTAATTAATTAAAGAGAAATCGGTCTCGAGTTTACCTTTTTTAAAATTGGGAAGCGTAGTAATTTCTCAGAGTTCTATCGTAGTTCTAAATAAGACGAATTCGGCAACATTGCTCACTTTATTTTCCCGATGCAATTTTTGGAGTAGTTACAATATTTGTCTGGTTCCTCTCGAAGTCGTTTGCTGTCTTAATGCGGAACTTCTGATTTCTTATCCAGGTAAGAGATACGTCACGGGGGTAGGAGGGAACGGACTTTATTAAAAGACATCTTCAGTACACCATGAGCTGCACTAGAAGTGTTTTATTTGTCAAAACTGGTTTTCGTATTTGTAGCACATCATCAGTGGCATTTGATACAGAGGAAGAAACAAGTGTATGTGCACCGATTTCTACAAAATTATAACTGTACATCAATAGCAATAATGCATGTCTACTTACATTATGGACTTTGTTGAATTGTGTGTTAGAAATTGTTAAACTGATTCTTACTGTCATTTAAGAGTAGGTTATTTTCTACAAGCCATGAACTTAAGTCATGAACTGCACTACTTGAAACTGAGCGAATGTTGCACACAACATCCTTTACTACCAAGCTAGTGTCATCGGCAAACAGAAATATTTTAGAGTTAGTTGTAATACTAGACCACATATCATTTATATAAGTAAGGAACAGAAGTGGCACCAACACTGATCCTTGGGACAACCCCCACTTGACTGTACCCCACTCAGACCATACAACACAGCCATTCTCAACACTGTTAATAATGGCCTTTTGTTGTCTGTCATTAAAGTAAGAGATGAACCTGTTGTGCGCTACTCCCTGTATCCTATAACAGTTCTACTTCTGGAGCAATATTTTGTGATCAATACAATCAAATGCTTTAGTTAAATCAAAAAATTTGCCTAGCGCTCGAAACCTTTTGTTTAACACATCCAATACCTCATAGAGAAAAGAGAATATAGCATTTTCAATTGTTAAACAACTTCTAAAGCCAAACTGTACATTTGATAGCAAATTATGTGATATAAAGTGATAAATTATCCTTACACACACAGCATTTTCAATAACTTTAGCAAACACTGATGGCATAGAAATAGGTCTAAAATTATCTACATTATCCCTCTCTCCCTTTTTATAAAGCGGCTTTACTACTGAGTACTTTAATCGCTCAGGAAACTGACAATTCCTAGAGGAAAAATTACAATTATGGCTAAATACAGGGCTACCATGTGTAGCACAGTACTTTAATATTCTGCTAAGTACTGCATCATTACCATGAGAGTCCTTAGTCTTCAGTAATTTAATTACTGACTCGTCTCCCTCATGTCTGTATCACAGAGGAGTATTTCAGACATCAACCTCAGAAAGGCATTTACAAGGAGAGTTATATGATTCCCTGTGGAAACTAAATTTTTATTTAATTCACCAGCAATGCACAGAAAATTATTCTTAAATACTGTAGATACATCTGATTTATTAATAACAGAAATATTTTTACTATGAACTGACATTATATCATCTACTTGTGCTGCTGACCAGACACTTCCTTCACAACTGACCATACAGTTTTAATTTTATCCTGTGAATTAGCTATTCTATTTGCATAGCATATACTCTTTGCCTTCCCAATAACATTTTTAAACATGTTACAATACTGTTTGCAATGGGCGACTGTATCTTGATTGTGATTACTTCTAACATTTTGATATTGTTCCTGCTTCGTTGTAAATGATATGCTTATCCGTATAGTCAGCCACTCAGGCTGCCTTTTACTGTTAGTACCCGTTTAGAACGTTATAATGGAAAGTAATGCTCAAGGGCATGAGAAATGTGTTAAAGAAAGCATTATACTTGTCATCTGCGTTATTTTCACTATAAACATCCTGCCACTCTTGTTAGCTGATGAGGTTTAAAAAACTCTCTTTTGCTGTTGGATTAACTTTCCTACATAGTTTGTAATTATATGTGACATTTGTTTGATTATGAAAGCCTTTTAGTGTTAAAATTTGTACATCATGGTCTGAAAGGCCATTCACCCTTTTACAAAGAGAATGCCCATCTAGTAATGAAGAATGAATAAAAGTATTGTCTATGGCTGTATTACTGTTCCCCTGCACCCTAGTTGGAAAAAAACACAGTCTGTATCAGATCATACGAATTTAGGAGATCTACCAACATCCTTTTTCTTACATAATCATATACAATATTGAAGTTACTACATAAAACAAATTTCTAGTACTTCCTACAAAGTGATTCATTAACCCTCTCTAGCTCAAGAAGAAATGCTCGTAAGTCAGATTTATTGGACCTATAAACAACAATAGTTTCACTAAATTCAAGTGGCCTTGTACAACACTTAATTAATTTTATTGCAATATTTCACCAGAAACAATAAGAAACGTCAGATGAAAACTGAAGCACGAAATTTACTAAACGACTTCAACGGACAGAAAAGTCTAAAAAACACAGTGAGTGAACGTTTCCGAAAGTTCATTAAACCGTTATTTCTCTACAAATAGCACGGAACATCGCTGAAAACTATTAAATTTAGTAAATGTATAACAATGCATTTACAACTTTGTCAGTAATTAGCTTTATAACCGCTACAGCTGCAACTGCACGCCACGTAATATTAGCACACTACTGAGGCGTAAGACTTGGATGAACGACGTAAGCATACTCACTAATAGCGGACCACTCTAGTTAATAACACAGAAAGAAGTATTTAGATTAATGTAAAACCACTAATAAGTCACTTTAAAGCAAATATTAACCAAAAAACTTTAAAATATGTAACTGAAGACTAAAACTTCAGAAAATATTGACAAGCAACAGTCCACAGGTGGTAGGCCCATTTCAGTACCCTGCTCCCCCCTTCCCCAGGGACGTTTTACTAATCAAATGTTAGTGAAACGCTTTTCTACAATCCTAAAGGCGGAATGTGGAGAAATAGGAACAAGAATTACGATCCAATACCCAGAGATGTACTATGAAATATAAGTGAAAATACCAAAAATAGTACAATACAGATGGTGTGAAGCACCAAAATTCATCAATTATGTAAGAGAAATCAAGGGTAATATGTGTAACACTCGAAACATATGCATTTATGAAGGTATAGCGTTAATAGTGTGTAACACTTTACAACCAAACAATTTGAAATATAAAAATTTACAGTGGTATGAGGTATCAAGCCGGCTGGATTGGCCATGCGGTTCTAGCCGCTACAGTCTGGAGCCGAGCGACCGCTACGGTCGCAGGTTCGAATCCTACCTCGGGCATGGATGTGTGTGATGTCCTTAGGTTAGTTAGGTTTAATTAGTTCTAAGTTCTAGGCGACTGATGACCTCAGAAGTTAAGTCGCATAGTGCTCAGAGCCATTTGAACCATTTTTTGAGGTATCAATTACAGAAAAACATCCTAAAAGGATATATAAGACACTCCCAAGGTGTGAAAACTTAGCATTTCTGTCTAAGTAATACAAGATTTATTTTACACATTCATTTCGAAATTTGATTTTCCTGTGTAGGGTATTTCTTATGGTGGGATCTTCAACGTCTACATTGTCTTCCCAGTACCTGACACCACACACCATATGTTTCCATTCTAATCAACGATATCACATACAATAAATAAAAGTTCGTGTCACTAATGTACATTTATGATTCCGATTTTGTATTTAACTCATGTTTCCCTACAGAATGTAGTTCTTGAAATGGGTCATTTGACTACAATACAAGACAAAACATGTAGCAGAAATAATATACATGTAACAGTATGAAGATCTTGACTTAGATAAGCATAATCGCCCTATAGTACATCACTTAATATCCTAACACTGGATAGTTTTCCTCCTACTGTATAAATAGAATTTCAAAGGAAACAGACAATTCTTGTATGAAAGCAAACAGGTAGACCAGCATCGACCTTACAGGGGTCCAAACAGGAAATTCCCATGAGACAAAATGCTTGCTTAACCCTAAATCTACCGAACATCTCATGTGTGACTCTAGGCCAACAATATTTGGAAGTGTAAGATCAAAAATCATATGTAATGACAGTATAAAGTATTTGGATCAGAATTATCATCTTTGTGTTATATGTGTTCAGTCTCAACGTATGTATAGCCATCTTTAATCTGCATCACGTGATACAAAGCATCACAGCTCCTTGAAGTTTCTTCCAAAATACATATTTTTAGAAGAAAAGCAGTAAACTTAACTTTGAATTCCAAATTTCCCATGTAGTACTTCGAATCCAGTAAGTTCATATATATTATGGTACAAAAGTGTGAGTTACTTAATCTAATCTTGGCCAAGTGTGTCATTCAATTAGCATGCAGTTAATCAGTAGTTACATAGTTGAGCAAGAAGAAATCATCACAGTGGGTATTCACAAATAAATGAAACAAAGTATTAGCACTTAGCCTAAATGGGTCAAGAAGAATCACATAAATATATACAACTGAAAGGAAATCAAGTTGTCGATTTGCTTACCAGACCATTCCTGAAATATCAGGTTGAATCCAACATATGACACAGACACTCAGCAGGGCTTCAGCGATAGAAACATATGCATATGGAAAAGAGGTAAATGGGTTGGGTGATCGTCACATGGATAATATTGTATAAAAGATAGAAGAAAACTTATGGCATGTTAGGAATGAAGGAAAACAGAAGACAGGGTCCCTTTATATTTCCCCGAATACCACCCGCCACGTCAATGGAGGTGATACCCAGATGTTGGTGTTGCCATACAGCAACAAACAATAGCATAACAAAAACTAGCATAATAGGCTGTATAACATAATATAGATGGAAATGAGCATTTGGCGTCATTGGCTGGGAGGCCCCTTGCGGAGCAGGTCTGGCCGCCTTGGTGCAGGTCTTATTAGATTCGACGCCACATTGGGCGACCTATGCGCCAGATGGGGATGAAATGATGATGAAGACAACACAACACTCAGTCCCTGATCGGAGAAAATCTCCGACCCAGTCGGGAATCGAACCTGGGCCTGTAGGACGGCAATCCACCATGCTCACCACTCAGCTATTGGGGCGGACGCGTAGTATAGACAAGGTAATGTACATGAAAATTAAACGAACTAGTCCCAACATGCAACTGAAAATTGAAATGAAACTTAAACAGCCTTGTGTTTACTCAAGAAAACAACCATGATCCAGTTTAAGATACTTTCACAATCATAATTCATAGCACAGGATACAAATCCGAAAGTCAAAATCACAAAACAAGATACCAGTACCAGGAGTCAAGTAGGACAAAAGCACATACATAAGTATACAGAACAATCGTTCCAGATGTCATCATCAGTTAATTTGAAGCATGTCACATCAAACATCAACTCAAAATCCCATCTCGCTAAATCACATTTCTGCTGCATGGAACAGGATTGGTGAACAAACACCCAAGGTCATCAGCCATACACAACATGTTCGAAATTTCAAGAACTTCCCACATTGAAGCCAGAAACAAGGAGAATTTAAGCAGGACAAGAGTATCATTAAATACAAGTAAATAGCGAAGAGCCAAGTATATATAAGTGTGCAATCCAGCAGCGTTAAACGTCATGTGTAATTGAGCAAGTTTGTGGAGCCATGAGTAAATATTAATAAAGAATGCCAGTAAAGAATACAATGTATTGCAATTAGGTATATTATCTGTTGTCAAACTAGGACAAAACAGAAATCTGAAAGGACAAGTCAGAGAATAATTAGGCAAATTTTCTGTTGTCATGCTAGGACACTGCAGAAGGCAATTAAGTAAATTGTCTGTTGTCACAGTAGGACAAAGCAGAAAGATGAGAAGCATAAAGGTCGAGTCAGAGAACACACTACCAAACACACAGCAGAGTGATGGAGTCAATCATAGAAACAAAACCATTAAGTTCATATCTTCAACATAAGACTTCAATAGAATGACAGAATCCCATTAAATACTTCATAGAGTCAGACCACAAAGCACAACTGCATCAAAATCTACAGAATAATAAATATGGTGCATCACCTACTTCTCAAAGCATCATCCTATAAATGTAAAGTGTAAGACATTCAATACAAAAGTGTATCATATGTGTAATGATTGTCAATATATGCATCACAATAGTCATTCAAAAGTATCATAATCATTTATGTGAAAAGCTTGAAGGCATATTAGTGAAAAAGCATAATAAGCATGTGTCAATCATGAGCATTATCAAAGCATGAGCATCATAAGTATCTCTCAGGAGCATTATATTCATGTGTATGGGTATATTCCCAACGACTGTGTAACAGGTGTAAGGTAATCTTAACTACCCAGTCCTCCATAGCTCTACTGACAGTCCATAGTATCAAGCATCATAACGAAATATTTGTGAATTTCGTGTAAAAGGAGAGTGCTATTGGTGTGTAAAACTGTAGAAGCAAATACCACATTTGCTGGGGACTTTGCGTTTCCCACACACATGATGTACAAATAAATAAGCAATCAACTCAAATATCACTTCACTGTTCTTCAATTAACAAATTTCAACCTTTCAGTGCCTATATCTCTCAAACTAGTAAGAAAAATGTGTAGATTTGTGTGTGAAGAATGTGGTATGATGTGTAAAGCTGTAGAAGCAAGTACCATATTACCTAGGGACCTTGCATTTGCCACACATACGATGCACAAAGGGTGTATATCCCCCTGAGGGTGCAAGTTATGTAAGGTTTCAACTGAACAATATTTCTCAAACCAAATATTTTCCTTGATTTTGGGTAAATAAAAAGATAAGCATTAGGATGTGGTATCTCCGGAAGTTCAATAGATCCAATGCATATGTCATAAAATTTCTTAATCTCATCAGAAGCTAACTGGCCATCAGTTGACCATTCCCATATTGTGTTTTGCTTTAAAAGATGATGTAAACTACGTGCATTTAAAGCTCGAGTCCTAATGCATTTGCGATAGAAATTTCATAGACCAATTCTTTCTTATTTCTAGGTTTAGGAAATTGAGCAGTAGCCTTAATTTTGTCTGAATCATATCATATTCCTTCTTCACAAATTGTATGCCCTAAAAAGTTTAAAGTTCTTACACCAAATTCACACTTAGCTAACTTAAGTGTGATGCCTCCCTGCCTGAACTTATTAGCTACCTCTTCGATTGTGTTGACATGCTCGTTCCAGGTATTGCTCGTTACGTGTATGTCACCAACACAAATTACCAGTTTAGAACGCATTTCACTACCCAACACAAGATTAACAAATTATTTTGAATCAAATAGTACTAACAGCATTTCGGTTTGCTCTCAAGTAGAGCTATTATTTTAGATGATCAAAATGAATAAACATCGTAGCTTTTCAGGAATAAGGGAGCGGTAAATTTTCAAGAAGATGTGGTGCAACATGACCACACAGTTCATTTCACGAAATTTCAAAGATGAATTATTCACAAACGGCTTATTCCCCTTAGTGGTTAATATAGACTGGGTAGTATATTAACGTGAAATTTAATCTGAGATAGTAAACTCATTTGTACTAATTTTTTAAATGGGACTGGGTATGGACGTAACAGTATAAAGTCCAGCAAGTTAAAAATTCGAGCTAAAATGACCTCAGAAGATGTTGACATGAGGAAGGAATTTCAGATAGGGACGGGGGATAGTTGCATTTCGGAAAGAGTACATGGGAAAATAGAATATTAGCTTGGATACAGAAGATCGGTAGAGCCATCGAGGATGGTAAGGAAGATGAAAATAGCTAGCAATCCCGCACCCACAATATAACCAGTATCAACTGGACAGTGTAAAAAACGCTTTTCAGAATTTACGTAAGAAAAAATGAGTAAGAAGTCTACAACAAATGCAGTACATAAGATAATACAGAACCTATACAAGAGAAAGAGTAAAAGAGATACAGAAATAGGCAAGAAATGGAAAGACAAGAGACCTGGGAGAAATTGTGATGAAATTGTGGAAATAACCCCCCCCCCCCCCCCCTCCCAAATATAAATTGTTCAGTCACGTTGTGGAAGGAGAGGAAGTACGAAGAGAGTGTAACTTCTGAAATTTTTCCGGCGTATTTCTTCTTCTAACGATTTTCAGGTGTGCAGCCGGGTCCCATCAACATTCTATCGCATTTCGGCCATCTTCAGGTGAGCAGACAACTACTGAAAAGCCCAGGTGCATTCACGATATTTATCTAGCGCTAGGACAATGTGTTGGCGTCTTTCGGGGCTTGCGTCAGGTGATGACACGCGCGGGACAGCCGGGTTGTGTGTGCTGCCCCCGGTGCTGGAAGTGAGAGATAATCTAATCATTGAGTATCGAATGACCCCATAGATTCTGCTGTGACAGGATAATTTTAATTATAGTATTCCAATTTTTATCCATCTGAAAGCCATTGTCACGATTTTTAAGATTATCGGCAAGACATATTTCCATCGATTCTTTGATTACCGAATCTCAAAAACCAAAAGCTGGAGTTAAAATGTTAGTTCTGTTGTACTTCATCGAGTGTCACATGGAAATACTATGTTCTGCTACTGCTGAAGACGTGTGTATCTTTCGTGTTCTGTACAACGATCCTGGACAGGTCGTGTTGTCTGGCCTATATACACTGAAGCGACAAAGTAACTGGTATAGACCCGCGTATCCAAATACAGAGATGTGTAACACCTATATAAGACAACAAGCGTCTGGCACAGTTGTTAGATCGGTTACTGCTGTTACAAAGGCAGGTTATCAAGATTTAAGTGAGTTTGAACGTGGTGCTACATTCGGCGTACGTGCGATCGGACACAGCATCTCTGAGGTAGCGATGAAGTGGGGATTTTCCCGTACGACCACTTCACGAGTGTACCGTGAATCTCAGGAATCCGGGAAAACATCAAATCTCCGACATCGCTGCGGCCGGAAAAAGATCCTGCAAGAACGGGACCAACGACGACTGAAGAGAATCGTTCAACGTGACGGCAGTGAAATCCTTCCAAAAATTTCAACAGATTTCAATGCTGGGCCATGAACAAGTGTCAGCGTGCGAAACATTCATTGAAACATTATCGATATGAGCTTTCGGATACGAAAGCCCACTCGTGTACCCTTGATGACCGCACGACACAAAGCATTAAGCCTCGCCTGGGACCATCAACACCGGCATTGGACTGTTGATGACAGGAAAGATGTTGCCTGGTCGGACGAGCCTCGTTTCAAATTCTATCGAACGGATGAACGTGTACGGGTATGAAGACAACCTCATGAATCCATGGACCCTGCATGTGGGCAGGGGACTCTTCAAGCTTGTGGAGGCTCTGCAATGATGACGGGCGTCTGCAGTTGGAGTGATATAGGACCCCTGATACGCCCAGCTATGACTCTGACAGGTGATACGTATGTAAGCATCCTATCTGATCACCTGCATCCATTCGACGGACTTGGGCAATTCCAGCAAGATAATGCGGCACCCCACACGTTCAGAATTGCTACAGAGTGGCTACAGGAACACTCTTTTGAGTATAAACGCTTCCACTTGCCACCAAACTCCCCAGACATGCATTTGACAATTCAGAGGCTCCCTTCACCAGGAAACAGATTAGCTGGCTGTTCGTCAAGGAGTTCCTTGCGGTGGGTGAGTGGCCATGTACGTAAAAAACAGTATTCCATTTGAGTCCATAAACGTATCACGGTACTGCACTGAACAAATATTTGAATGTTGTACAAGGCCACTTGAATTTAGTGAAACTATTGTTGTTTATAGGTCCAATAAATCTGACTTACGAGCATTTGTTCTTAAGCTAGAGAGGGTTCATGATTCACTTTGCAGGAAGTACTAGAAATTAGTTACATGTGGTGACTTCAAAATTGTAATGATTATGCAAGGAAAAGGATGTTGGTAGATCTCCTAAATTGATATGATCTGATACAGACTGTGTTTTTTTTCAACTTGGATGCAGGGGAACAGTAGTACAGCCATAGACAATACTTTTATTCATTCTTCATTGCTAGATGGGCATTCTCTTAGTAAAAGAGTGAATGGCCTTTCAGACCATGATGTACAAATTTTAACACTAAAAGGCTTTCGTAATCAAACAAATGTCACATATAATTACAAACTATGTAGGAAAGCCAATCCAACAGAAACAGAGAGTTTTTTAAACCTTGCAGGGAACAAGAGTGGCAGGCTGTTCATAGTGCCAATAACATAGATGACAAATACAATGCTTTCCTTAATACATTTCTCGTGCTCTTTGAGAGTTGCTTTCCATTAGAACGTTCTAAATAGGGTACTAGCACTAATAGGCAGCCCAGGTGACTGAGTAGTCGGATAAGGATATCATGTAGAACAAAGTGGGAATTATATCAAAATGTTAGAAGTAGTCACAATCAAGCTACAGTAGCCCATTACAAACAGTATTGTAAGATGCTTAAAAATGTGATTAGGAAGGCAAAGAGTATGTGGTATGCAAGTAGAATAGCTAATTCACAGGATAAAATTAAAACCATATGGTCAGTTGTGAAGGAAGTGTCTGGTCAGCAGCACAAGATCGACGATGTAAAGTCAGTTCGTAGTAAAAATATTTCTGTTACTGATAAAAGTCCGCCGCTCGTGGTCTCGCGGTAGCGTTCTCGCTTCCCGAGCACGGGGTCCCGGGTTCGATTCCCGGCGGGGTCAGGGATTTTCACCTGCCTCGAGATGACTGGGTGTTTGTGTTGTCCTCATCATTTCATCATCATCCAGGAAAGTGGCGAAATTGGACTGAGCAAAGATTGGATAATTGTACGGGCGCTGATAACCACGCAGTTGAGCGCCCAACAAACCAAACATCATCATCATCATCATCATACTGATAAAACGGATATATTTACAGTATTTAACAATCATTTTCTGAGCGTTTCTGGTGAATTAAATAAAAATTTAGTTTCTACAGGGAATCATATAAATTTCTTTCTGAAAATAGTGTCTGAAATACTCCTCTGTGATACAGACAAGGGGGAGATTGAGTCAATAATTAAATCACTGAACACTAAGGACTCTCATGGTTACGAAGGAGTACTTAGCAGAATATTAAAGTACTTGCTGCACATGTTAGTCCTGTATTTAGCCATATTTGTAATTTTTCCTTTAGGAATGGTCAGTTTCCTGAGCGATTAAAGTACTCGGTAGTAAAGCCACTTTATAAAAGGGAGAAAGGGATAATGCAGACAATTTTAGACCTATTTCTATGACATCAGTGTTTGCTAAAGTTATTGAAAAGGCTGTGTGTTAAGGATAATTGATCATTTTATAACACACGATTTTCTATCAAATGTACAATTTGGCTTTAGAAGTCGTTTAACAATTGAAAATGCTATATTCTCTTTTCTCTGTGAGGTACTGGATGGGTTAAACAAAAGGTTTCGAACGCTAGGCATATTTTTTGATTTAACTAAGGCATTTGATTGTATTGATCACAAAATATTGCTCCAGAAGTAGGACTGTTATAGGATACAGGGAGTAGCGCACAACTGGTTCATTTCTTACTTTAACGACAGACAACAAAAGGTCATTATTCACAATGTTGAGAATGGCTGTGTTGTATGGTCTGAGTGGGTACAGTCAAGTGGGGGTTGCCCCAGGGATCAGTGTTGGGGCCACTCCCTTATTTATATAAATGATATGTGGTCTAGTATTACAACTAACTCTAAAATATTTCTGTTTGCTGATGCCGCTAGCTTGGTAGTAAAGGATGTTGTGTGTAACACTGAAAATAAACTAATGCTAAATGAAAGTATGACTTAGTTTTTACAGTTTATAATACACAATTCTGGAAAACCTGGCATTTTAATTTCACAGAATGGGCATATCTTTAATGAAACTGAAGTGTTCAAATTTCTAGGTGTTCAGATAGACAGTAAACTGTCGTGGAAAGCCTACATTCAGAATCTTGTTCAAAGAATTAATGCTGCTATTTTTACTATTCGAACGGTATCTGAAGTTAGTGGTCGTTCGACATGAAAATTAGTCTACTTCGCTTATTTTCATTCGCTTAAGTCGTATGGTATTATATTTTGGGGTAACTCTTCCCATTCTATAAGCATATTTTTGGCTCACAAAAGGGCGGTTCGGTCTATAAGTGGAGCAAGTTTACGAACCTCTTGGCGACCCCTATTCACGAGTCTGGGTATTTTGACATTGGCCTCTCAATATATATATTCCCTACTGTCATTTCTTGTTAACAATATTAGCTTATTCCCAAGAGTAAGCAGCTTTCACTCAGTTAATACTCGGCAGAAATGAAACCTTACCTTGGATTAGACTTCCTTAACTCTTGTGCAGAAAGGTGTGCAATATACTGCTGCATCCATTTTCAATAATCTACCTCAAGAATTCAAAATGTTAGTAGTAATCCACGCGCTTTCAAATCAAAACTGACGAGTTTCCTCATGGGTCACTCCTTCTGTTCTGTTGAGGAGCTCCTGAAAAAATTAAGCTTATTCTCGTTGTATTGTTGATTGCGTTTTCTTAAACTTATGGGCTGACTTTTTTCGGGTTCATAAACATTTTATTTTTATCTGTTATTACTTTTATGTTGAAATTTGATGTACTGACACGTTCCATAACTTTGCAGATTTGCTCCTGAATTTGGTCCTACGGAACTTGACGTGTAAACAGAATAATTAAAAAAAACGATGACAAACAGCTGGAGACAGCGTTTGCCATAAAACATCTAGGCATAACTACCCAGAGCGACCTTAAGTGGAATGACTATATAAAACATATTAGGAAAAACAGACCCCGGACTCAGGTTTATCGGAAGAATCTTAAGGAAATGTTGCTCATCCACGAAAGAAGGGGCTTATAAAGCGTTTGTTTCCCGATTCTTGAGTATTGTTCATCTATCTGGGATCCCTATCAGGTAGAACTGACAGAGCAGATAGAAACGATCCAAAGAAGAGCGGCGCGTTTCGTCGTGGGATCGTTTAGCTGGCGAGAGAGCGTTACAGAGATACTAAATAAACTCCACTGGCAGACGTTACAAGAGAGGCGTTGTGCTTCATGGAGAGATTTACTATTGAAACTTCGGGGCAGTACTTTTCAGGAGAAGTCGGACAACATATTACTTCCCCACACATACATCTCGCGTATTGACCACGAAGAGAAAATTCGAGAAATTAGAGTCAATACAGAGGCTTACCGACAATCTTTCTTCCCACGCATTGTTCGCGAGTGGAACAATGTTGGAGGGATCGGATAGTGTTTCCGAAAGTACCCTCTGCCACGCACCATTAGGTGGCTTGTGGAGTATGGTACAGATGTGGATGGTAGCCACAAGCAATCCTGGAATGGTCGCCTCCATGAAGGAAGAAGGCCAAGATTAACATGGAGAGCCGAGAGTAATTGGAGTGTTGAGGAAGAGAGGTCTGGCAGAGGAAGGCTACCGTGGTGGTAAGGCCCGGCGAATGAGAATACAGGGCAACTGCTGAAGAGTGGAGAGGCCTTTGAAAGTAAAGATCAAAAGTAAGTTAAACAATTCAGGAAATGTTTGAAATGACAAGATTAGCTCAGTTGCGCTGCATGCAGAACGAAAACCAGGCATGGAAATTGTAATTTCAAATCTGCAGTTCCCGTGTCACTCGGCTACCTTCTTCTTCTTCTTCTTCTTCTTCTTCCTTATTCAGCCTCCAAACCCTCCATCACAGTCCACCTTACAACCTCCAATTTTTCCGAATTTGGCGAGCTCCTTGGATGTCATTTCGAAAAGGAAAGAAACTATCTTCTGACATCTTCGTCCACGAAACGAGCAACACGAACGGTATAAAACTAATAAACTTCGCCTAGATAAGGAGAATGACCATTAGAAGCACATACTTTACCCGAAAAGTAGTACGTAAAGTTACCTGGGTATCCCCAGATGGAAGCACGAAGAATCAGATCGACCATGTTCCTATCGACCGAGGACACCATGGTAGTGACGAACATGTGCGATCCTTCCGCGGAGCAGATACGAATTCCGATCATTTCTTGGTGGTAGTGAAACTACGTTTGAAACTGTCTACCAAGTGGCGAAGAAATCCTGAAAAGATAGCCCGCTGTGACAAGGATAAGTTGGAAGATGTAGAACTGAGACAACGCTATCAAGATAAAATTGCAGAAAACTTCACAGTAGAAGAAGCAAAGTCATCACCCTCGTTTTTCCAGGCCTCAAGATTTGCCAGAGGTGTCTACCGACAACGTACATTTGTTCTAACGAATGAGACGGGTGAAGTGGTACCGCACGAAGAGCGGCCAAACCTGTTTAAAATACATTTTGAGAACCTATTGAGTCTGGACATTCCATTGACGGTGACAACTTAGACGGGAGCCCGTTTTGATAGAGTACAAGTCCCTGAACCAACAGAGGAAGAAATTAGTGTTGTCCTAAAACTACTCAAGAACAACAAACCCCCAGGAAGTAGTGGAACCACAGCTGAGATGCTCCGCTTGGGAGGACAATCACTGATGGATGCATTTAAACGATTAATATCCATCATCTCGGCAGCAGAAATATTTCCTGAAGAATGGAAGGGAGCAGTTATATATCCAATCTTCAAGAAGGCTACCAACTATCACCACCTTTCACTATCCAACTATCGCGGAATTTCACTTCTTGAAATTGGATGCTAAGTTTGGTAAACCGATTTAAACCACTGGCTGAAGGAATTGCAGGCACATATCAATGTGGGTTCGTCCACGTACGGTCTACCATTGACCACACATTTACTTTGAGGTGTTGTTGTTGTCTTCAGTCCTGAGATTGGTTTGATGCAGCTCTCCATGCTACTCCATCCTGTGCAAGCTTCTTCATCTCCCAGTACTTGCTGCAAGCTACATCCTTCTGAATCTGCTTAGTGTATTCATCTCTTGGTCTCCCTCTACGATTTTTACCCTCCACGCAGTCCTCCAATGCTGAAGTTGTGATACCTTGATGCCTCAGAACATGTCCTACCATCCGGTCCCTTCTTCTTGTCAAGTTGTGCCACAAACTCCTCTTCTCCCCAATTGTATTCAATACCTCCTCATTAGTTATGTGATCTACCCATCTAATCAGCATTCTTCTGATTCTTCTGTAGCACCACATTTCGAAAGCTTCTATCCTCTTCTTGTCCAAACTATTTATCGTCCACGATTCACTTCCATACATGGGTACACTCCATACAAATACTTTCAGATACGACTTCCTGACACTTAAATCTATACTCGATGTTAACAAATTTCTCTTCTGCAGAAACGCTTTCTTTGCCATTGCCAGTCTACATTTTATATCCTCTCTACTTCGACCATCACCAGTTATTTTGCTCCCCAAATAGCAAACCTCCTTTACTACTTTAAGTGTCTCATTTCCTAATCTAATTCCCTCAGCATCACCCCCCTTTCAAGACTCTGTCCATTCCGTTCAACTACTCCTCCAAGTCCTTTGCTGTCTCTGACAGAATTACAATGCCATCGACGAACCTCAACGTTTTTATTTCTTCTCCATGGACTTTAATACCTACTCCGAATTTTTCTTTTGTTTCCTTCACTGCTTGCTCAATATACAGATTGAATAACATCGGGGAGAGGCTACAACCCTGTCGCACTCCCTTCCCAACCGCTGCTTCCCTTTCATGCCCTTCGACTCTTATAACTGCCATCTGGTTTCTGTCCAAATTGTAAATAGCCTTTCGCTCCCTGTATTTTACCCCTGCCACCTTTAGAATTTGAAAGAGTATTCCAGTCAACATTGTCAAAAGCTTTCTCTAAGTCTACAAATGCTAGGTACGTAGGTTTACCTTTCCTTAATCTAGCTTCTAAGATAAGTGGTGGGGTCAGTATTGCCTCACGTGTTCCGATATTTCTACGGAATCCAAACTGATCTTCCCCGAGGTCGGCTTCTACTATTTTTTCCATTCGTCTGTAAAGAATTCGCGTTAGTATTTTGCAGCCGTGAATTATTATGCTGATAGTTCGGTAATTTTCACATCTGTCAACTCCTGCTTTCTTTGGGATTGGAATTATTATATTCTTCTTCAAGTCTGAGGGTATTTCGCCTGTCTTATACATCTTGCTGACCAGATGGTAGAGTTTTATCAGAACTGGCTCTCCCAAGGCTGTCAAAAGTTCTAATGGAATGTTATCTACTCCCGGAGCTTTGTTTCGACTTAGGTCTTTCAGTCCTCTGGCAAACTCTTCACGCAGTATCATATCTCCCATTTCATCTTCATCTACATCCTCTCCCATTTCCATAATATTGTCGTAAAGTACATCGCCCTTGTATAGACCCTCTATATACTCCTTCCACCTTTCTGCTTTCGCTTCTTTGCTTAGAACTGGGTTTCCATCTGAGCTCTTGATATTCATACAAGTGGTTCTCTTTTCTCCAAATGTCTCTTTAATTTCCCTGTAGGCAGTATCTATCCTACCCCTACTGAGATAAGCCTCTACATCCTTACACTTGTCCTCTCATGCCTGCTTAGCCATTTTGCACTTCCTATCGACCTCATTTTTGAGACGTTTGTATTCCCTTTTGTCTGCTTCATTTACTGCGTTTTTATATTTTACCCTTTCATCAATTAAATTCAAAATTTCTTCTGTTGCCCTCGTCTTTTTACCTGCTTGATCGTCTGCTGCCTTCACTACTTCATCCCTCAGAGCTACCCATTCTTCTTCTACTGTATTCCCCTATTCCTGTCAATTGTTCCCTTATGCTCTCCCTGAAACTCTGTACAACCTCTGGTTTAGTCAGTTTATCCAGGTCCCATCTCTTTGAATTCCCACCTTTTTGCAGTTTCTTCATTTTTAATCTACAGTTCATAACCAATAGATTGTGGTCAGAGTCCACATCTGCCCCTGGAACTGTCTTACAATTTAAAACCTGGTTCCTAAATCTCTGTCTTACCATTATATAATCTATCTGATACCTTCTAGTATCTCCAGGATTCTTCCATGTATACAACCTTCTTTTATGATTCTTGAACCAAGTGCTAGCAATGATTAAGTTATGCTCTGTGCAAAATTCTACCAGGCGGCTTCCTCTTTCATTTCTCTCCCCCAATCCATATTCACCCTCTATGTTTCCTTCTCTCCCTTTTCCTACTCTCGAATTCCAGTCACCCATAACTATTAAATTTTCGTCTCCCTTCACTACCTGAACAATGTCTTTTATCTCATCATACATTTCATCAATTTCTTCGTCATCTGCAGAGCTAGTTGGCATATAAAATTGTACTACTGTAGTAGGTGTGGGCTTCGTGTCTATCTTGGCCACAATAATGCGTTTACTGTGCTGTTGGTAGTAGCTTACCCGTACTCTTATTTTTTTTATTCATTTTTAACCCTACTCCTGCATTACCCCTATTTGATTTTGTATTTATAACCCTGTATTCACCTGACCAAAAGTCTTGTTCCTCCTGCCACCGAACTTCACTAATTCCCACTATATCTAACTTTAACCTATCCATTTCCCTTTTTAAATTTTGTGACCTACCTGCCCGATTAAGGGATCTGACATTCCACGCTCCGATCCGTAGAACGCCAGTTTTCTTTCTCCTGATAACGACGTCCTCTTGAGTAGTCCCCGCCCGGATATCCGAATGGGGGACTATTTTACCTCCGGAATATTTTACCCAAGAGGACGCCATCATCAATTAACCATACAGTAAAGCTGCATGCCCTCGGGAAAAATTACGGCTGTAGTTTCCCCTTGCTTTCAGCCGCTCGCAGTACCAGCACAGCAAGGCCGTTTTGGTTAGTGTTGCAAGGCCAGATCAGTCAATCATCCAGACTGTTGCCCCTACAACTACTGAAAAGGCTGCTGCCCCTCTTCAGGAACCACACGTTTGTCGGGCCTCTCAACAGACACCCCTCCGTTGTGGTTGCATCTACGGTACGGCCATCTGTATCGCTGAGGCAGGCAAGCCTCCCCACCAACGGCAAGGTCCATGGTTTGAGGCAGCTGATAGAAAAATTCTGTCAGTTCAGTCGGGAAATACATCTCATCTTCAACGATTTTCGGCAAGCTTATGGCAGCATTGACCGCGTCACATTATGCGAAACGTTAGAGGAACTTGGCATCCAACGGAAATACATCCGTCTAATTGCAGCTTGCTACTCCCAGTCAACTTCTAAAGTACGGCTTGGCAACCAACTATCACAACCTTTCAATATCCAGAACGGATTGAGAGAAGAAGATCCGTAGGCGCCAATGTTATTCAAATTTGGCTTGGGAAGAGTAAGCCGTGACACTTGCCGAGCCAGAGAAATGGAGATGGTGGGAGCGGACACAATTCTGGTTGGTTGGTTTGGGGAAGGAGACCAGACAGCGTGGTCATCGGTCTCATCGGATTAGGGAAGGATGGGGAAGGAAGTCGGCCGTGCCCTTTCAGAGGAACCATCCCGGCATTTGCCTGGAGTGATTTAGGAAAATCACGGAAAACCTAAATCAGGATGGCCGGACGCGGGATTGAACCGTCGTCCTCCCGAATGCGAGTCCAGTGTCTAACCACTGCGCCACCTCGCTCGGTGGCGTGGTGATCAACCATGATAAATCTCAACTGCGTTCCACATCAGTTACCTTCCTAGGCCATACTGTCTCTGCTGATAGCCTCCGACCGACGAGTTCTCGTGTCGAAACCATACTTGATCTACCCCTCCCTGAGGCTTATGCTCAACCCTGTCGTTTTCTCGGTATGGCAAACTTTTACCGCCGCCATATTTCTCAAGCTGCCTCCATCCAAGTGACCCTCACCGACGCTCTCTCCAGAAAAAACACCACTAGGAAACGGAAGTTGGAGTGGACCAAACCCATGCTTGACGCTTTTGGCAACCTTAAAACTGCCCTCTCCAAAGCCATCACACTCGCCCACTCTGAGTCTGAGGCCAGTGTGTCGATCACAATTCTGGAATTTACTGACGATGTTGTGATCCTTGGTGACACTCTGGAGCAAATGTGTGCTGATACTTGCCGATTCCGAGTACAAAACTAAATATCTTTGAGTATCACGTCTTCGAGTTCTCCCTCCTTCCATTGCTTCGAATGAGTTGAAGAGTTCAAGTACCTCGGCTCAATATTAACCAACAAAAGTGAAGTGACGAAAGAAGTACATCAACGCATAACAAGTGCTAATCTCGTTTTATTTAGTCTGAACAATCTTTTTAAATCTGGTCTGATATTTCAGAAGAACGAAGTCCATCTGCGCAAGAGACTGGTGAGGCCAGTTTTTTTATACAGCTGTGAAACTTGGGCGACATGAGCAACGACAGAAGATTCAATATGTGCGTTTGAAAGAAAGGTACTTCGGAAGATCTATGGACCCGTCTACAATAACATGGAAAGTAAATGGGAAAGAAGAAAGAAAGAAGACCTGTACCAGAGGTCTGGAAAGCCACACATTGGACGAATATTGGGACAAAGGTGACTTCAGTGGTTTGGCCACATCTTACGCGCGGATGGATCCCTTCCTGAGAGAGTCCTCCACTCTCAACCCACGGGAAAAGCCCGAGAGAGTCGCAAGCAGTGACGACGATCCTTCAAGAAGTAGAACCGGCGGCCTTGGAGGATGGTGCTACAGACCGTTTCTTTTATTTGGGTTTATGTGTTTGTAATGTTTTTTCCCTATTGTTCTTCTGCTGTAGGCCTCAAAGGCCCGTTAATGCAATAAATGATGATGATGATGATTTACTTCTTTCGGATAGTATTACTTATAGTGAAAAACGAAAGTGTTTTCCTTTACTATAAGTATTGAAAATAATCTCAATTCTTCATTTATGAGGAAATAAACTGAAAGAAATAAAATTTTGAGTCACCCCTTCTTCTTAGATCGAATACGCAACATAAAAGTGTCCGTTCTCTAGTGCCAAAGTATTGGAAGCTGATTTTTACTACGACACTGTCCTTGCAGTTTCTTCTACCTGAATAAACCAAATTCTGTCCTTCTCCGTCTTCCTCTCTTTTATCTTTTTTATTTTTGAATAAAATATAATCGTAATAGTCAACACAATATGGCTCTCAAATATAAGTAAGCGTGTTGCGAAAAAAATCAGTCTCTAGTGGAGAGCGATATTAAGTCTGCGGTGTGTTTGCGAGATAATTTTACATCCACTCCTTGGTTGGTTGGTTGGTTTTTGGGGGAGGAGACCAGACAGCGAGGTCATCGGTCTCATCGGATTAGGGGCGGATGGGGAAGGAAATCGGCCGTGCCCTTTGAAAGGAACCATCCCGGCATTTGCCTGGAGCGATTTAGGGAAATCACGGAAAACCTAAATCAGGATGGCCGGACGCGGGATTGAACCGTCGTCCTCCCGAATGCGAGTCCAGTGTGCTAACCACTGCGCCACCTCGCTCGGTCATCCACTCCTTATCTGTAGGTTTTCATGACAACTGAAAGTGTTCTGTCTCTAAAAATTGGATAAAATCTACCAGTTAAAAGTCTCCCTTTGATATCGGGTAATAAACCCACTGTCCCAGCATCCAAGTCACGCTATCAGTCTTCGGTTGGGATGCCATATCAAGTCAGCTTTGATATTATGATCGATGTTTACTTGCGATTCTGTGGTTCTGATTATGGTTGCCGCTTTCTTCCTTGTCCATTTCCAAGTTCGGTCTCATCTCTGTGCACTAAACCTGTTCGATAGAGAACCAACGCATTCACATTGTAGACACAACGGGCTTGGAGTTAAACGGATTTTAATTTTTCCCTAATGGGAATGGTGGTTCGTGGTAGGTCGATTTCGTACTTCTTGCAAATAACCAAGTTCCAAGAAATATCGTCCCACATAATACAGTTTCGTTGATTGGGGCAGGCTGGCCGCTGGTTCTAACAATGTAAACAAGCATTTTTATGACACTGTAGTTTTTATGCAGCATTTTACGACTTTCCTTTAGAAAAGGAGCTGTTACTCGTGGGATGACGTCTATGATCTCTAAGCGCCCTCCGATCCGGTTTAAAGTGGCCCTGTTAAAAGGAGTCTTGAAAATATTAGCTCACCAGACGTACCAACACGCCATACTGCCGATTTCCTAAGCAATTGTTGTTTGTTTTGGTAAGACAGCTGCTAGGTAATAATTGATACTCCTAATGACATACATGTTAACGAAATCCGTATCCCGCCCGGCTAGCCGCGCGGTCTAACGCGCTGCTTCCCGAGCGGGAACGCGTGCCGGTCCCCGGCACGAAACCGCCCGGCGGATTAGTGTCGAGATCCGGTGTGCCGGCCAGCCTGTGAATGGTTTTTAAGGCGGTTTTCCATCTGCCGCGGCGAATGCATGCTAGTTCCCCTTATTTCGCCTCAGTTACACTATCTTGGCGATAACTGCGCAAACGCTGTCTCCGCGTACGCGTACACCATAACACTCTACCACGCAAACATTTGGCGTTACACTCGCCTGGTATGAGACGTTCCCATGGGGGCTCCACTGGGGGCCGAACCGCACAATAACCCTGGGTTCGGTGTGGAGCGGCGGAGGGGCGGGTCACTGAGGGCTACTGCGGGACGAAGCCTCTCCGTCGTTTCTAGGTCCCCAGTTCAATACACACAATAACGAAATCCGCCATTCGATGGCTGCCTAGCGTCCTCGCTTTATGTTCTTTAATTGTCGCTCGACGTACGTAAAGCTTGTGTGTCCAGTTATCGGTGCTTACGTCTTTGAGTTCGGCTGATATTTTCAATCCCTCGACCTAGTTCCAGTGGTCGTGATTTCTGGAAGTTAATATTTGCCCCTACAGCGTGACAACTGTCTTTGATAATGCATTTGGCCATCTGTATCTCGTGATTATCGTACACAGTGAAACTAATGTCACCCGCATATGTGTGACATACCGTCTTGGTGTTAAAAATTTACACCCTTTTCAGTCTTAGGACGATACATGGCGCATACTGGGCTCATTTTGTGTAAAATAGGAGTGAAAAAGTGCTTGTGTCCCATCCGTAACGGCGAGAATCGGAATAACAGGAAGCAGAGTAGAGAGGCAGCTGCAGCATCCAGTTTGCTGTCGGTGTCTTAACTATACACTGACTGAAGACTTAAATATGTATTATACCTTCTGAAGATGGGTGAAAGCCCGAAATGCCTATTAGCTAAAATAAAAATACATAAAAAGTGGCTGGTTGCTACGTTTATTCAAATAATATAATCCACAGCCACGCAGTTCAACAGACAGGAAATTGGGTAGGTTTTTTTTTTTTTTTTTTTTTTTTTTGTGCGTAGATCAAATTTTCGTCTGCGACAGAGATCGAACTTTCCTGTATGTGTAACCTTGTCTAGCATAGTAATACACCTAAGAGGACGTGGAACGTATTTCAGAGAAGCAAATCGAGCAACTTCCATGTTGATTTCAAGTTTTATGAAGCTAACATGTCACATTTGGTGCTTCTCGTAGTTGTACTTCCGGATTACACAAGTATGTAGTTTGCGTGATGTGCTGCATTAGAGTTACCTCGAAATCGCATCATTTTAATATGGTTTGTTGTGACAGGGTGCCGGAGATTGCAGCGTCTGTGGCTAGACATATACGTTGGTCTACATCTACATGGTTACTCTGCAATTCACACTTAAGTGCCTGGCAGAGGGTTCATCGAACCATTTTCATACTACTTCTCTACCATTCCACTCTCTAATGGCGCGTGGGAATAAGCAACACCTCAATGTTTCCGCTCGAGCTCTGATTTGTCTTATCTTATTATGATGATCATTTCTCCCTACGTAGGTGGGTGTCAACAAAATATTTTCGCATTCGGAAGAGAAAGTTGGTGATTGAAATTTCGTAAATAGATCTCGCCGCAAAGAAAACCACCTTTGTTTCAGTGACTGCCACCCCAACTCGCGTATCATATCAGTGACACTCTCGTCCCTATTGCGTGATAACACGAAACGAGCGGCCCTTCTTTGCACTTTTTCCATGTCCTCCGTCAATCCTACCTGGTAAGGATCCCATACCGCGCAGCAATATTCCAGCAGAGGACGGACAAGTGTAATGTAGGCTATCTCTGTAGTGGGTTTGTCGCATCTTCTAAGTGATCTGCCAACAAAGCGCAGTGTTTTAGATTAGATTAGATTAATTATTCATTTCATAGACCCACAAAAGAGGGGATCCTCCTGGGTGTGGAACATGTCAGATAAACACATTACAAAAATTTAATTAGAAAAACTTGAGTTTCATTAATTTTAATGATCCTCAGTCAATAAACAGTAAAATTATGTACATGAATTAAAATTAAACTTATAGTATTTACAGGTTTAATACTTACATCTGCTTTCATTAAATCCATCATTCACACAGTAGCTGATTACTTGGCTATTACAACCAAGTATTGTGAAAAATTAAAGTAAATTATTCATTTCAATGATCCTCAGTTAAGAACAGTCGAATTATGTACAATATTTAAAATTAAACTTCCACTATTTACGGACTTAACCAAGTATCGTCAAAAATTAAAGAATAATAAATTTTCATTAAAATGGTCCACTGCACTTGTTGAGAAATTCATGGATGGAATAGAAGGAGTTGGCCATCAAAAATTCTTTTAAATTATGTTTGTTTCGCCTTCCCCACAATATTATCTATGTGGTCTTCCCAATTTAAGTTGCTCGTAATTGTAATTCCTAGGTATTTTGTCGAATTGACATCCCTTAGATTTGTGCGATTTATCGTATACCCTAAATTTATCGGATTTCTTTTGGTACCCATGTGGATGACCTCGCACTTTTCTTTGTGTAGTGCCGATTGCCACTTTTCGCACCATGCAGAAATACTCTCTAGATCATTTTGTAATTGGAATTGATCATCTGATCATTTTACTAGACGGTAAATTACAGCGTCATCTGCAAACAATCTCAGGGGGCTGCTCAGATTATCACTTAGATCATTTATGTAAATGAGGAACAGCAGAGGGCCTATGACACTACCGTGCGGAACGCCAGATATCACTTCTGTTCTACTCGATGATTTACCGTCATCACTACGAACTGCGACCTCTCTGAGAGAAAATCACGAATCCAGTCACACAACTAAGACGATACTCCATATGCACGCAATTTGATTAATAGTCGATTGTGAGGAATGGTATCAAAAGCCTTCTGGAAATCTAGGAATATGGAATCGATCTGAGATCCCTGGTATTATTTAGTTGTTTATGAAAAGCAAAGGAAACTTTTTCAGAGAGCGTTGGCACCATAATCTAATGTCGCCACAGCACTCCTCAAAGGTTCGTTTTTGTAGCACCAGCGGAACACATCAAGCAGAGTCTTGGTCAAAACTAATAAAAAAGTTTTATTATCCAGTCAGCAACGTCAGTTATACAACGTCAGAAAAAAATTAGTACACCCTTTTGTAGTTTTTCAGTTATCTCAAGATTTATTGTTGCTTATGGAGTGTGAAATGATTACATTTTTATTAGTGATCTATAGCACAAACGGTTCAGGGGCACCAGGTATCGGCCCATGGTGAAACACCTTTACTAGAAAGTGATGTAGCTTCCACGGGCGGCAATGCAGGCGCTGGTTCTGGCATCCAGTTGATCTTACAGATGGCGAATAATATCCTGGGGGTACGTTATTCCACGCCTGATGGACCTGTTTACATGGTTTTGTAAAGTTGTTGGTTGACGAGGCTCACGAGTTACTTCTCGTTCCGTCATATCCCACACGTGCTCGATTGGAGACAAGTGCGGAGATCGCGTTGGCCAGGGAAGGTGCTGCACGTCTTGCAGAGCACGTTGAGTTTCACAGGTTTGCGTGGGCGAGCATTATCCTGTTGGAACAACACATCGCCATTCTGTTGCAAGAACGGCAAAGGAACGGGTCTAACAACATTCTGCACGTACTGAGCGCTGGTTAGCGTTCCCTCCAGAAACACCAAAGGTGAACGAGAGTTGTAGCTTATTGCATCCCACACCATAAGGTCTGGGGTGGGGTCAGTACGTCTCGTACGAATGAACTCTACGAGACAGTGCGCACCAGGTCTACAGCATACTTTCAGACGACCGTCACTTGCGTGCAGCCAGAATCTGCTTTCATCGCTAAAGACCACGGAGCGTCATGCCATCTTTCAAGTGATACTCTGACGGTATCAGTCGAGCCGTACACGCCTATACTGTGCCGTGAGTGGAAGACGGGCTAGAGGTGTGCGTGCTAATAATCGGTTCGCAACTGTATGTGTTGACACACATCTGGCTACCTTGCTGCAAATGCTGATGAAACTGTTCGCTTTTTCTGGTAACGAAGCTGCGTTGGTCTTCTGAATGCTGACAAGATGGCGGGTCTGGGCTACATACTGATTAACTATTTCGTTTTAATGTCTGGTAAAACCTGGGCTGTGATTGGTATTCCACAGTGTGTTTTTTTCGCCTTAGAAGCTCTCTGCTTAGCCTGTTTCCAGGAAAATGGAGTGACTTCAGCAGGTGTTGAAAAATGTGATTGGACGGTGTTATCTGGGCTAAGATCTGAAGTTCTAAATATCTACCTGTTGGCGCAGAAGCTCTTTGATGGGCCTGTTTTCAGGAAAGGGACTTGGCTATGGGGAGGGGAGATGCATGATGACGTCATCCTACGCAAGCCTCCGCAGCAGTGCCGTCAGCTACACTCGCCACTGTCTGAGGAATGGCGGGTGTGCATGTGTGCTGCGCTCCTGCTCACATGTGCCCACGCTTACTTACGTGTAGCTTGACACAAAGAAGTAGAAGTAGAGTTCTACAAGAGGAATTGACGAAAACGAACTGAAAAATTCGAGAAATATTTTTAAAATAAGTGTTGGAAAGATGTTGTTGTTGCGGTCTTCAGTCCAGCGACTGGTTTGATGCAGCTCTCCATGCTACTCTACCGTGTGCAAGCTTCTTCATCTCCGAGTAACTATTGCACCCTACATCCTTCTGAATCTGTTTAGTGTATTCATCTCTTGGTCTCCCTCTACGGTTTCTACCCTCCATTGTGCCCTCCAATACTAAATTGATGATCGCTTGTGCCTCAGAACATCTCCTACCAACCGATCCCTTCTTCTGGTCAAGTTGTGCCACAAATTCCTCTTCTCCCCAATTCTCTTCAGCACCTCATTAGTTACGTGATCTATCCATCTACTCTTAAGCATTCTTCTGTAGCACCATATTTCGAAAGCTTCTTTTTCTTCTCGTTTGAACATGACTACACTCCATACAAATACTTTTAGAAAATATTTCCCGACATTTAAATTTATACTCGATGTTAACAAATTTCTCTTCTTCATAAACGCTTTCCTTGCCATTGCCAGTCTACATTTTATATCCTCTCTACTTCGACCATCATCAGTTATTTTGCCCCCCAAATAGCAAAAGATCTCTACTACTTTAAGTGTCTCATTTCCTAATCTCTCAGAATCACCTGATTTAATTAGACTGCATTCCATTATCCTCGTTTTGCTTTCGTTGTTGTTCATCTTATATCCTCTTTTCAAGACACTGTCAATTCCGCTCAACTGCTCTTCCAGGTCCTCTGCTGTCTCTGGCAGACTTACGATGCCATCGGCAAACCTCTAAGTTTTTATTTCTTCTCCATAGATTTTAATTCCTACTCCAAATTTTTCTTTTGATCCTTTACTGCTTGCTCAATATACAGATTGAATAACATAGGGGAGAGGCTACAACCCTGTCTCACTCCACTTCCAACCACTGCTTCCCTTTCATGTCCCTCGACTCTTATCACTGCCATCTGGTTTCTGCGCAAATTGTAAAAAGCCTTTCGCTCCCTGTATTTGACCCCTGTTACCTTCAGAATTTGAAAGAGAGTATTCTAGTCAACACTGTCAAATGCTTTCTCTAAGTCTGCTGATACAAGAAACATAGGTTTACCTTTCCTTGATCTATCTCCTGAGATCAGTCACAGGGTAAGTATTGCCTTACGTGTTCCAACATTTCTACGGAATCCGAACTGATCTTCCCCAAGGACGACTTCTGCCAGATTTTCCATTCGTCTGTAAAGAATTCGTGTCAGTATTTTGCAGCCGTGATTTATTAAGCTGATAGTTCGGTAATTTTCACACCTGTCGACTCCTGCTTTCTTTGGAATTGGTATTATTATATTCTTCCTGAAGTCTGAGGGTATTTCGCCTCATACATCTTGCTCACCAGATGGTAGAGTTTTGTCATGACTGGCTCTCCCAAGGCCATCAGTAGTTCTAATGGAATGTTGTCTACTCCCGGGGCATTGTTTCGACTCAGGTCTTTCAGTGCTCTGTCAAAATCTTCACGCAGTATCTTATCTCCCATTTCTTCTTCATCTACATCCTCTTCCATTTCCATAATATTGTCCTCAAGTACATCTCCCTTGTATAAACCCTCTATATACTCCTTCCACCTTTCTGCCTTCCCTTCTTTGCTTAGAACTGGTTTGCCATCTGAGCTCTTGATATTCATACAAGTGGTTCTCTTCTCTCCAAAGGTCTCTTTAATTTTCCTGCAGGCAGTATCTATCTTACCCCTAGTGAGATAAGCCTCTACATCCTTACATTTGTCCTCTAGCCATCCCTGCTTATCCATTTTGCAATTCCTGTCGATCTCATTTTTGAGACGTTTGTATTCCTTTTTACCTGCTTTATTTACTGCATTTTTATATCTTCTCCTTTCATCAATTAAATTCAATATCTCTTCTGTTACCCAAGGATTTCTACTAGCCCTCGTCTTTTTACCTACTTGATCCTGTGCTGCCTTCACTATTTCATCTCTCAAAGCTACCCATTCTTCTTCTACTGTATTTCTTTCCCCTGTTCCTGTCAATCGTCCCTTACGCTCTCTCTGAAACACTCTACAACCTCGGGTTCTTTCAGTTTATCTACGTCCCATCTCCTTAAATTCCCACCTTTTTGCAGTCTCTTCAGTTTTAATCTACAGTTCATAACCAATAGTTGTGGTCAGAGTTCACATCTGCCCCTGGAAATGTCTTACAATTTAAAACCTGGTTCCTAAATCTCTGTCTTACCATTGTATAATCTATCTTAACCCTACTAGTGTCTCCAGGCCTCTTCCACGTATACAACCTCTTTCATAATTCTTAAACCAAGTGTTAGCTATGATTAAGTTATGGTGTGTGCAAAATTGTACTAGGCGGTTTCCTCTTTCATTCTTTATCCCCATTCCATATTCAACTATTACTTTTCCTTCTCTTCCTTTTCCTACTATCGAATTCCAGTCCCCCATGTCTATTAAATTTTCGTCTCTTTTCATTATCTGAATAATTTCTTTTATCTCATCATACATTGGGAAAATAGACAGTATGTATCTATGTGAAATTGAAAATATAATGTATTTAGTTACACAGTCACAAGCTACATTTACAAAAGTGTACTTAAACGATTAATCTTCATCAACAGATAATATCCTTCCTAATCCTGGCAGCAAGTGGTAGGATAATATAACAGAAACGTTGACAATGTTGTACTTAACATCAGTCAACGCTAGTGGTTACAAAGTAATTTCACAATGCAACCTCTAGCCACTGAAGTGTACGCATTTCCAAGACGAGATTAAACTCCTCTAATAATGAAATCCTATGTATTTGCAAGAACCTAAAAATAAGATATAAAGAAAATGAGAAAAGACATTTAAAATTAAATGACAAATATTATTAATGTTACATGAATAACATACTGTATTTTAACGTAACTTAAAGATTTCGGTTGGAGAACACTTTCCGTCCCAAAGGAAAGTTTTTTTCGAAGCGATTCTCAAAATTAGTATATTTATTGTTATAGCACAATATTGCCTAATTACAATAGTGCCTAACTTTAGTACAATATTGCCTATATTTAGTTTATCTATTGTATTTCACTTAAATAAAGGGCCTGTTTTAGCTTCTTTCTGTGTACCAGTTGTCTCATATCTTGGACCCAATTTGTGAGTCGTAATATAACTTGAAGAAGCAGACTGTTCCCCTGTCTCGTTGGTATTTACCATGCTGAAAAAAAAAATGTTCAAATGTGTGTGAAAGTGTGAAATCTTATGGGATTTAACTGCTAACGTCATCAGTCCCTAAATTTACACACTAGTTAACCTAAATTATCCTAAGGACAAACACACACACCCATGCCCGAGGGAAGACTCGAACCTCCGCCGGGACCAACCGCACAGTCCATGACTGCAGCGCCTGAGACCGCTCGGCTAATCCCGCGCGGCGTGCTGAAACAGCCGACTAGTCATTTTCTAACGCCATACGATGTCAACAGATTTTTCTCTTCAGGCAGTTAACGACTGTTCAAGTCAGTTGACGAAAGGCTTCGAATTATTGAGAAGTATTCCTTTACAGAGTGAAATAAGTTTTCCTTCCAATTTATTTTAGATATCTGAGAATTATCGATCATATTTCTCTTTTCTGATGAATGCCTGCAGACAACTGAAGCCGCACAATAGGGGACACATTTCTGTGTCTTGGCTGAAGAAAGTATAGTCGAAATGGAAATCGTTTCTTTTCGCTTATTGATTGATACAACAATATCTTTAAACCTACTATTTCCTTTTTCGCTGTACGTAATCCGGCGTTGTTTTGAAAGACCTTAAAATTTTTGTACTTGATCTCATTTCACTGGACTCGCATTCGGGTTTTCGTTAACAGTTCTCTGATTATTTTCTATGATATCGTTGCAGATGGAGATCATCGTTTACAAGTGGGGCAGTACTGGTGGATGGGGTAGATTTTACAACTTGACCTTCACCAGACCATTTGACTACTTGGTGACCAACTTCCCGGCCGTCATGGAGTCTATCTGGTTCCCGATGGGGATCACAAAGAAGCCTGTGGCTCCGGCAAGTATTCAATCAGTACCATGGGCGGAGTGTCTTTTCAGAAGCATGAATAAAAAATGGCATGCAAATTATTTTTTTAAAATTTTGCTTAGAAGTCTGCTACTGGTTCTGGGACATGTATAAACGCTTCACATTGTTTTATTTAACATGATGCTTTGTGAAACTGTACGATGACTTTAAAAGACGGCAATAAGAAAAAAAATCTTCAAAATGAATCACTTCGACGGGTTGTGAGGAGGATAACAGTCTTTCCGGCGTTAAACACCTCTTGTGAAAATTGATTTCAACTCCAATATGGCTCTTACGACACATCCTAAGAGTCAAGATGGAGGCACTAGCTAATGTGTAAGAAAAATGTCAGTTTCAACTAGAGAAGAAATATCACCAGGAAAAAACCATTATCAATTACAACCTACTTGTACCAGCTGAAGTTTGTGTGTCCTTTCTTGAATGAAATCAGAGGTTAGTTTAATTACTTTCATGCTCTGTGCATTGTAATTTTGACCTGTCGCTGTGATGTGGATGGAGTCACTTTTGTAATTGTAATGCATGTTCTCAGCGAGAAACTCGACAATGTGCTGACCGTTTACACGATTGTCAAATTGTGTTAATACACTTTTTTTGTATTCTCTATCTCCCTCAACCTAACACAACACAGACATACAGACACACACGCACGCACACACACACACACACACACACACACACACACACAAGGATTTTTTTTAACAAATGAAGTAGATATGGTTTCAGACAAAGTTTGATGTTAATTCTATTTCCTATCAAATTCTTTACATTACTTGGTAGGAGCTCAAACACCCCATTCCTTTCCGTGGTACAATATGAATAAATGATGGGTATTGTAAGTCATTTCTTCTTCTGCTATTCTATTTATGAAGGGTTCCGTTATTTCTGAGACGTGACTGTTTACGTTAAACAAACTTCAAAAGTAATAAATGTGCAGTTAGTCTCTTGTTGGTGTACCCAAATCAACTGCAGATAGAAATGCCTCCGAGATGGCCGCTTTTCCTGAGAAGACGTACCACGTAACTCTGGGTTATGTCTTTCTACAATACCACTGGTCGTTTTATTCTAGAAGGTTGTGTACTTTGTGACAACAGTCTTGTGCAGCAAGACTGAGGCTTCTGTTATTTACCCTTAAGGAGATTTTAAGGACATTTTGCGTTGGAATGTGAACAGTCTGTTACCTGCAGATGTGACTATACTGTCATGCCAGTAGTCGTGACTAATAAACTACTCTGATGCAGCTGTTTCGGTTTTAATCCTTTGAAATGTATCATTCCAGCAGCGGTTGTCCATCATACCAAGTGATTTGTAGTGTATAGTACTGTCTACAGTAAACTGCTCTAATTAAATTGTTCACTTACAATGTGTGAATATTGGCAAACAAAATATTTAATTTAAAGTTATCTGACTTCCTGTTAAGAATAAATGAACACAGGAATGACTTACTTTGCACAACGGTTAATCAAAGTGCTCTATTGAATATTTAACTGCACTTTAACAAAACAGTTTCCTGTCACTGAATCCATCGTTTGACTTACAAAATGTATACCCATCTTGTAGACGAAGCATGTGTTAAGGACATGCTTGGTTCGCGACTGCTTTCAGTACTTTCTCACACTAGGATTTAGAATGTTGAATAACAGAATGACGCTGAGTGGATACTCGTTTGTCGTAACCTGCTTCGAAAATCCCGATACAAACTTACCTCCTGCAACCTGAAAGATTCGTGCAAAGTACCTACTAGTAATCTTGTGCTCAATAAAGGAGTATTGACCGTGTAAGCAACTTTCAGTGCAACACTGCGTCTGCTGTGTCATTCATGAAGTCCATGATCACACGGACTGTTGAATACATTCGTTAAATGAATGCTATCAGTTTAGTAATGGCAAGGAGCATAAACAAATTAAGAGAAATCGTGTATAAATCACTGATTGTTTCAATTGAAAACACAGCTTGTACGAGGGCGTTCAGTAACTAATGGATCTTTTTTTTTTTTCCTCGGCCAATTTCGGTCGAAAAATTGCAGAATTTGTTGTGGGACATCATGGAATATTCTACCCTCAGCTCGTATGGTCTCGTGAAGTTTCGATAAGTGGCAGCGCTATACGTAACCTTCAAAATGGCGTCTGTAAATGAGGTGCGTTCCAAACATACAGATGTCATTGAGTTTCTCTTGGCGGAAAACCAGAGCATCGCAGGTATTCATAGGCGCTAGGTCTATAGAGGGCTGGTGGTGAACAAAAGCACGGTGATATATGCGATTTCAGTCTTTCTCGGCGTATTCCACTGGTACTGGGAAACGTTGCGTTAAGACGACGCCACCACTCGGCTTATAACCCGAGAAGAATTCATCAAAAGCACGGTGAGTCGTTGGGCTAGGCGTCTCTAAAATAGCTCTGAGCACTATGGGATTCAATATCTTAGGTCATAAGTCCCCTAGAACTGAGAACTACTTAAACCTAACTAACCTAAGGACATCACACACACCCATGCCCGAGGCGGGATTCGAACCTGCGACCGTAGCGGTCTCGCGGTTCCGGACTGCAGCGCCAGAACCGCACGGCCACCGCGGCCGGCGCTAGGCGTCTCTCTTTACCGCAGTAAGATCATGCGAAACTTTCAGGACTCCCGCGTGCCGGGCAGCCGCATACATTTGTGACTCCTGCAGGGTTTCCTGGCCACAAAAATTCAAACGGAGTTTTCCTTCTCTACGAGAACGCAAGGTCTCACACTTGTCTACGTCTGCGAGGTTGGTGAGGAAGCAAGATGTTGGCTCCCACGTCTATCAGTAGAGACATGCAGGCATACAGGCCCTCCCAGTAAGGTGGCGTAATGCCGCCACATTAAACGGAGATTATGTTGAAAAATAGGGTTTAGTTACCAAAAGAGTGGGTCATAATATTGTGTACTGGAATCTTGAATAATATCAATCCACTTTCAGAAAAAAACGTGTTGCATTACTTACTGAACGACCCTCGTAGGATGGGATATGGCACGGGAACGTCCTTACTTTAAAAAATCAAAAAAGAAAAGTATTGGAGATGTTGGAATAATCCTCTTTTCTTTACATTTCTCTACATACTCTGAAGGTGGCCGGCGCGCTCTGCTCAATGCATTTAGAGAGTCTAAATCGAAGTTTCCGTCCACTTTGTCCAGCATGCCTCTGTGTTGGCAACATTGGCACGAATATTGTTCCGCAGCTCACCCAGGGTCCGTGGCCGATTGCTATACACCAAGGAATAACATGGCCTCATAAGGAAAAGTCGCAGCGGGCTAAATGTGGCGACATTCCTGTTGTGTGACCTGCGGCGCCGTCTTGTTGGAATCTGTCATCCTTCACACCCATTTCTTCAAGTTATGGAAGAGAAACCTCCTGAATCATCTGGTCATGACGCTCAAAATTTGTCGTAACTGCTGTATCACTCTCTTCCTGAAACCGTGGTCCAATAATAATGCCTGTTTTTTATAATGCACACCAAATTGTCACAAGTTCTGTACGCATGGGCTGCTCATAAAGTTCTTGGGAGCTCGTTCCACTCCAGTATCGCATGTTCTTTCTATTCAAGCATCCAGCCAAATGAAAATGTGCCTCGTCGCTGGGGAAGACGAAGGTGCCATGAGGCAAGTTTTCGACCAAGGCTTCATAAGCATTTTTTTGTTAAACAAGATCGCGTTCATTAAGAGTGTGCACCATTCTTAGTTTGTATGCACGAATTTTCAAGTCTCCATGAATATTTCGTCTCGCTGTGCGATCAGGAACAGCAAGAGCAGCTGCATGCATCGCTTCACGGAGTTCAGAATCGTCAGCCTCACGCTTGCTGGTGTCCTGGTAGTTGTTGAAGGTCCTGGTTTCTTTTCCTGTACACCACCAGGATCCACAAATATGTCCACCCACATTACAACCGATTTTCGATCAGGAACACGACCTATAGGCGCGATATGAAACAGCAAGGTTGTACCAGGAGACCTATCCCCGCTGACAACAACCATAGCACTCAGCAGTGTTCGCAGCTTGTCTGAGACAGTTGTTTCTGGAAGCAGGAAATCCTAAAAGACGGACCCGAAGTGTTAGGACACCAGACTTCGAGGAAAATGTGATTAATACTGTGGAAGGCAACAGCTGTGTCCGTACCAGGCAGTTGGCCCGCCAGTACAGGGTAAGTCAGACGACCGTGCGGAACATTCTTCCTGACAATTGTTACTACCCTAATCACTTACAGCGTGGGCAGGGCTTACTAGCGACAGACTTTCCAAAAAATGGTTCAAATGGCTCTGAGCACTATGGGACTTAACTTCTGTGGTCATCAGTCCCCTAGAACTTAGAACTACTTAAACCTAGCTAACCTAAGGACATCACACACATCCATGCCCGAGGCAGGATTCGAACCTGCGACCGTAGCAGTCGCGCGGTACAGACTTTCCACAGTGGGAACTGTTTTGCCACTGGTTTCTTCACCAGGCAACCATGATTCAGGGATCTGTGTCATCCATTCTACAGTATTCGCAGATGAGGCCAGCTTTACAAGGAGTGGTGTCTTCAACACTCATAACAGTCATCTGTGGGATAGTATGCAGGACCCCCATGGTATAGCGACAGTGAATCATCAGCATCGGTGCAGCCAGAATGTATGGGTCGAGAGAACTGGCGACCGTATTTTGGGACCAGTCTTGCCTAATAGGCCGGCACTATCGGTGTTTCTTGCTGGTGACTTTGTCTCCGCTGCTGGAAGAAGTGCCGTTGATGATTCGAAGGGTTATGTGGCTGCTACATGATGGTGCTCCAGCTCACTTCGCCGTTAACGTCCGGACGCATCTCAGTCGTATCTTTCCTGGTCGATGGATGGGACGAGGGTGCCCGGTTGCACTGTCTGCTCGATCACAGGATCTCAAACGGTGCGATTTCTGGTTATGGGGACATGTCAAAAGTTTCGTGTATGCAGAGCCCATTCCAAATCTGGAGGCAGTGGGGCAGCGTATTCATGCTACCTTTGACACTGTTCGGATGCAGCCTAGCCGATGTGAACGTGTGAGACAGAACACTGTACAGCGCGTACACACATGCGTTGAGGCACTTGGAAACCGTTTCCAGCTCGTACTGTAACTGTGGCTGCATGGTTCAGCATGTGTAAACACCACAGTCTCTACAACAATGTTGTTGTTGTTGTGGTCTTCAGTCCTGAGACTGGTTTGATGCAGCTCTCCATGCTACTCTATCCTGTGCAAGCTTCTTCATCTCCCAGTATCTACTGCAGCCTACATCCTTCTGAATCTGCTTAGTGTATTCATCTCTTGGTCTCCCTCTACGATTTTTACCCTCCACGCTGCCCTCCAGTACTAAATTGGTGATCCCTCGATGCCTCAGAACATGTCCTACCAACCGATCCCTTCTTCCAGTCAAGTTGTGCCACAAATTTCTCTTCTCCCCAATCCTATTCAATACCTCCTCATTAGTTATGTGATCTACCGATCTAATCTTCAGCATTCTTCTGTAGCACCACATTTCGAAAGCTTATATTCTCTTCTTGTCTAAACTATTTATCGTCCACGTTTCACTTCCATACATGGCTACTCTCCATACAAATACTTTCAGAAACGACTTCCTGACACTTAAATCTACACTCGATGTTAACAAATTTTTCTTCTTCAGAAACGCTTTCCTTGCCATTGCCAGTCTACATTTTATATCCTCTCTACTTCGACCATCATCAGTTATTTTGCTCCCCAAATGGCAAAACTCCTTTACTACTTTAAATGTCTCATTTCCTAATCTAATTCCCTCAGCATCACCCGACTTAATTAGACTACATTCCATTATCCTAGTTTTGCTTTTGTTGATGTTCATCTTATATCCTCCTTTCAAGACACTGTCCATTCCGTTCAACTGCTCTTCCAAGTCCTTTGCTGTCTCTGACAGAATTACAATGTCATCGGCGAACCTCAAAGTTTTTATTTCTTCTCCATGCATTTTAATTCCTACTCCGAACTTTTCTTTTGTTTCCCTTATTGCTTGCTCAATATACAGATTGAATAACATCGGGGATAGGCTGCAGCCCTGCCTCACTCCCTTCCCAACCACTACTTCCCTTTCATACAAAAATGGCTCTGAGCACTATGGGACTTAACATCTATGGTCATCAGTCCCCTAGAACTTAGAACTACTTAAACCTAACTAACCTAAGGACATCACACAACACCCAGTCATCACGGGGCAGAGAAAATCCCTGACCCCGCCGGGAATCGAACCCGGGAACCCGAGCGTGGGAAGCGAGAACGCTACCGCACGACCACGAGATGCGGGCTTTCATACAACAATGTATGATTGAATAAATGGTCTCTGGCATGGAATCATTTCACTTACGGACGTAAGCTCATTAGACGTTTTTTGGTCCGTATCCTCTCATCGATCAGTCGCTAGAGTTTGTAATCGGCGGAAAAAATTATCCTCTATATATAAAACGATAAATAAATTGGAATATTTCGTGATAGAAAACCCATATTGCCAATAAGTCTTATATCTACTACTTAAAAGATCCAAAAGAAAAGGTATAACACTACCAGCTACTATGACTATCGGGAATCGAACCAAGGTTCTAATAGTTATAAAGCAAAATGTAATTACATGAAGGAAAACGGTCGCTATACTAATTAGGCAGACTGGTATCAAGTGTTTTTATAATTCATTAAGAATTCAACCACTAAGTTAGGCTTTACTTCGCACTAAACCTAGTTTTACAAATGAGACACGAAACAGCAGCACAGTCTAGCAAGCGGTGTGTCATCAGCAACACAGGTGTAAAACTAGATTGTTCTCAGAGCAAACAGTCTCTCCCTTAAAATATACATTCTGTATTCAAAATTAGAAAGCATCCGGTGGTTCCTTGTTTCTGTGTTCATTTCTAAGTTTTGTTTTGATATTATTTCATCTTGCGGCGTGGTACGATATTTCGTCACACCTTCATTTATTGTCGTTGTCTCAACATATCTTACTTTCGAACTACCCTCAGAATATGACCACTGGACTCGCATTCGGGAGGACGACGGTTCAATCCCGTCTCCGGCCATCCTGATTTAGGTTTTCCGTGATTTCCCTAAATCGTTTCAGGCGAATGCCGAGATGGTTCCTTTGAAAGGGCACGGCCGATTTCCTTCCCAATCCTTCCCTAACCCGAGCTTGCGCTCCGTCTCTAATGACCTCGTTGTCGACGGGACGTTAAACACTAACCACCACCACCACCACCAGAATATGACCGCTCTGGCTCACTCTTCGGTTCTAACAGAAACACTTTCCTTAGACAAATATTAATTTCTTCATCTAACCCATTGTCTGGTCCTAAACACTCTGTGTCTTGACGTTATTAGTTCTTTTTCTTTCACAGCTGACTCTTCGTCTGAACTGACATCTTAATCTGCTCCAATGAGGTCAATTTACACTTCGCACATTGTGTAACGACCTTGGACTTCGATAATTCGCTACCAATCGTCTGACTCAACCTCTCCTTGCCTACTGACAACAGTTCGACCAACTGGCGTTTCGGTAGGCAGGATTGCTTGATCTGCAAAGCTCATTATTTCTCCCTCCTCCACTCTTCTCCTGTTCGTAACCATACTTTTGCCCTAGTCTCAATCTCTATATTATTCGCTGTCTCGGCTACTTTTCGTAGCACTCTTTGTCTCAGTACCTGTCCCCTCTTTAATATTTGCTGCTCACGAACCCTGCATGGCGCTTTTTACTTCAACTCTCTTCCTACTGCCTGGGAAAACCATCTAGCCCTCCTCCGCTGCTCTTTAAGCTTCTGGTCACATAATTACTTGTGAAATCGAATCATGTCCATTGTGCATTCCGACGGACTTGGGTAATTCCAGCGAGGCAATGCGACACCACACACGTCCAGAGTTGCTACAGAGTGGCTCCAGGAACACTCTTCTGAGTCTAAAAACTTCCGATGGCCACCAAAACTCACCAGACATGAACATTATTGAGAATATCTGGGATGCCTTGCAACGTGCATGCTCAGAAGAGATCTCCACCCCCTCGTACTCTTACGGACTTGTGGACATCCCTGCTGGATTCATGTTGTCAATTCCCTCCAGCACTACTTCAGACATTAGTCTAATCCATGCCACGTCGTGTTACGGCATTTCTGCGTGCTCGCGGGGGCCCTACACGATGTTAGGCAGGTGTACCAGTTTCTTTGGCTCTTCAGTGTAGCTTGTTAGTACGTCTTTGGAACGAAGTACATCACTGATTCTGTGAATCAGGGATCCGACAGTTTGTTGGTAGGTTTGTGGAGGTACGTGACATCAGATGTATACGCACAAGTCGCGTAATTCGGTAATGGCACCCGATAGCGAACCAGTTGCGTTCCATAGGATTTTCATCAGGGGAATATAGTCGCTGAGACATCAACGTGAGTTCAGTATAATGCTCCTCAAACCACTGTAGCAATGGTTCTTTCTCTAAAACACAGACAATTATACTGCTGAAAGATGACATCGCCATTGATGAAGACATCAACCATGAAGGGATGCAGGTGGTTTATAGCTGTTGGCATGGCTCCGATTACCACCACAGGACCCATGCAAGCGTAGGATAATGTCTCCCATAGCACAATACTGCCCCCACCAGCCTGCGATCGTGGCGCGCTCCATGTTTCGAGCTGCCGTTCACCTCGATGACGGCGTTTGTTGAGACGACCATCAACTTACTGTAGCGAAAATCAGATTCATCCGGAGAGCCAACACTGATCAACGGTCGAATTCCGATCGTCCCGTGCCCACTGCAGTTGTATTTGACGCCATATGAACACGTAGGGGTGATCTATTGGGAAGCTCCATGTTCAACGCTGTACGACGAACGGTGTGCTCTGAAACATTTGCGTATGCACCAGCAATCTGCTCTTTCTTCAGAGATACCACAAGTCACCATCTACTTTCCTTACAGAGCAGATAAGCCTCCGAACCCCAAGTCCTGTGAAGGGTCGTGGACGTTCAACTATTTAGCGCCTAGTGGTTGTTTCACTGTCCTTTTACCTCTTTCTGTAGACGCTCACGACAACAGCATGTGAATATTCGACCAGCTTCGCCGTTTCCGAGATACTCGTTCACAGGCTCTGCGTAATAATAGTCTGCCCTTTGTTAGAGTCGCTTGTCTCAGTCGATTTCCCCATTTGCAGCCCATATCGTGTCTAGGATGATCCCCCGTCTTTGTCTGCTCCATGTACATGGTTTTGTTACCGCTTCACATGCCCACAACGCCACCAGATGGCATCAAACGTTGCGATGGGCAATGGTAATAACAATCAAAATATCCTCGGGTGTACTGCCGGTCTACAGTATCCAACGGGCACAATATTTCGGCGATCATACATGTCGCCATCATCAGGAGAACTGATGGACTGAGCTCCTGTGAACGTGCCGGCACGGAGATCCGTACGCTATGGCTGCTCAGAGGGAACTGGGTTCGGTTGCGGCGACGGCCGATTTAAATACCCTCCGCCCGCGGCGCGCTCCCTCCGCTGGCCGCGCCCCGCGCCACGGTCGCGCGGTCGAACAGATTGCGACGGCGTCTGAGATGACGTCGGAGTCATGGCTCTGTCCGCCGTGGTCGTCACAACTATAAGTTTGCTCGACTTACTCTTGATTAACCCAATCGCTGGTTCCCAAGCCTTGCTAAGATTATAGCCGAAGTCACGGTTTATGAGGTCGTCATTGGTGCGAATTTCGATGGCCTCTCTAACAACGCTGTCCCAGTATCTCGACGTCTGTACCAGAATCCTCGTGCGTTCATACTCCATAGCGTGATTTTCCGACAAACAATGTTCAGCGACCGCCGACTTGCTCGGATACATCAGTCGGGTGTGCCTATGGTGTTCACGGCATCGATCCTCGACGGTACGCATCGTCTGACCAATATACGACTTGCCACATTGACACGGAATCTGGTACACGCCGGCCTTCCTGAAACCGAGGTCACCTTTGGCGCTCCCCACCAGTGCACGAGTTTTATTCGGAGGACAAAACACAGTTCCGCCCCGGTGTTTATTCAAAATGCGGGCGATTTTCCCCGAGAGTGCGCCTGTATATGGAATAAACGCAGTGCCTACCTCCTCCCTCGTGATTTCATCCATCTCCACACGTTGTGCTGTAGTGGTTGGGCGGAGAGTACGTTGAATCTGCCACTCTGAGTACCCATTTTTTCGAAATACAGTTCTCAGATGTTCCAATTCCTGGGGTAGACTCTCTGTGTCAGAGATAGTGCGAGCCCTATGTACTAGAGTTTTAGGTACCCCATTCCTCTGTGAAGGGTGGTGGCAGCTGTCTGCGTGCAAATACAGATCAGTGTGCGTTGTCTTCCGACACACCCCATGACCTAGGGTGTCGTCGGCCCTTCTCTTGACCAAGACGTCAAGGAAAGGTAATTTACCCTCCGTTTCAGTCTCCATAGTGAATTTGATGTTGGGGTGTATGGAGTTTAGGTGTGTAAGGAAGTCAAGGAGTTAATCCATACCATGTGGCCAGATGACGAACGTTTCGTCCACGTAACCGAAAAAGCAAGCACGTTTCCATTCGGATGACAACAGGGCTTCCTCCTCGAAGTTCTCTATGTACCAATTCGCTACCACCGGTGAGAGTGGGCTACCCATGGCGACTCCCTCCGTTTGTTCGTAGTATTCTCCATTAAAAAGAAAATACGTGGAAGTCAAGACATGCCTAAAAAGTTCAGTGGTCTTCTCGTCAAACTTCTGACTAATCAATTCTAGTGACTCTCGCAGGGGTACCCTCGCAAACAAGGAAACGACGTCAAAACTCACCATGATAACTGACTCATCCACTTAGCAAGGCTTGGGAACCAGCGATTGGGTTAATCAAGAGTAAATCGAGCAAACGTATAGTTATGACGACCACGGCGGACAGAGCCATCACTCCGACGTCATCTCAGACGCCGTCGCAATCTGTTCCACCGCGCGACCGTGGCGCGGGGCGCGGACAGCGAAGAGAGCGCCCCGCGGGCGGAGGGTATTTAAATCGGCCGCCGCCGCGACCGAACCCACTTCCCTCTGAGCAGCCATAGCGTACGAATCTCTGTGCTGGCACGTTCACAGGAGCTCAGTCCGTCAGTTCACCTGATGATGGCGACATGTATGATTGCCGAAATATTGTGCCCGTTGGACACTGTAGACCAGCAGTACACCCGTGGATATTTTGATTATCAAATACGCCGGGAGAAACTCAAGAATCAGTGGTAATAATGTTTAGGCTTATTAGCGCATGTGCTGTGCCCGGAACTTATAACGTTGATTTCTGATGTTTTGCAGCGTTTGGGGCATGAGAAGCTGTCCTCGTTAGTTCGGCCCGCAAGATGCGCACTCTTTACTTTTTAGGGCCGTTGCTATCGTGGTAATGCCTCCACTTCAAGAGGCTGAATACTTCCACCTCTGTATCTTCCCCGTTGACCCATTTTAATGCGATATTTGTCGCCGTCATTCTTTTTATTGTCATTTTGGTTATTGTTGTTACTGTTATGACGACAATCACGATTTCTTCGGTAGTTATCTTCATCCTCAACTCTTTCCAGGAATGCAGAAAGGTTATTTATGATTGTGCCCACATATATCTTCGTATACTCCAGCAGCTTTTTACATAGCCTCTTAAATAATTTCGGATTCGAATCGCCTTCTCCTTATGTGAGTCTGCTTCTCAAGGATTCGCAGAAACCTTTCATGGAGTTTCTGCCTCTTTGCCATACTTTCTTGTTATAATAAATTCTCGCCCCAAACAATTCTGTTTTTACTCTGGCCAGTATTCTTCGGTAAATTTTAGTTTGGCATCAGTAAGTGTAATCTGATCTTTGTGCAAATTTAGACCCCATATTTTGCCATAGTTACGTTTTACAACACTCGCAGTTTTAGGGAATATCTTCTTGGCTTAAGTGTTTTGCAGATAAACACAGAAATATGTATTTCAGTTCCAATAGTCTGCCGCACTAATGCGCTAATTACCACATTTACATTTTCCTGGTCTTCAGGAAAAATTCTTTCGCAGTTTTTTAGGAAGTCCAGCGGATGCCAACCATTATTTTGGCAGGATCATAGCATTCCTCACCATCTAATACTTTACTGTAATACACTCTATCAGACACCTCACTGGGGTTAACTCTAATTTTGCCCTGAATTTACGATCTGCTTGGATCACACTTTTGTTCGCAATTAGTTACCCTTTTACCCAAATATTTTTCAGAATCTGATACTGTTTTTCACAAATGTGATATTCCATTCCTACATTCGTCAACAATTTCAGACATAAAAACTTTTTCATCCACTTTCGTTATGACTAGAAGTTCCAGAGTTTCTTGTATCTGTACGATTTCTGAATCGAATCTCTCATACATCATTAATCTCTCCCTGCATAGTGACAACACTGACGTTTATGTTCACAATTTCTATTTTGAGTTTCTCAGTTTTATTATTAAAAAAGCCGACTTTTACGTCTACTTTTTAATTGTGTTTACTGACTTTACCTCTTTGTCTTAATGGCATCAGCTTGTGCCTTATGTTGATTAATGAGGTTACTTGCCTGTACTTTCATTTGATTGTCAAGACCACTCATGCAGTTTGCCCATGTCTTGAGTTGCTTCTAAACTCTACTATTTTGAACCTCGATGTTACTACTGTGCGCCTTAATTTGTATAGGTAAAAATTTTAACAGACCGTTCTTGCTAAAAGGTTTTGTTACTGTCAAGCTATACCATATCCACATGGTCCGATTCTGCTCAAAATGTTTCTATTGGTTCTCTATTTGCGGCGAACTCAACATATCAACCGCTTGATTTAATCATAACTTCGCATAGGCTTCCTCATTTGTTCCACCCCTTGCCTCCTGTTTTATTTGCGGACAGAACGCAAAAAAGCATCAAGCAGCAAGTTTTGGAGGAGCAGTGTCATGAGCAACACAGATATAAACATAAATTGTTCTGGCAAACTAACATATACTTTCTGTATTCAGCACCAGAAACTTAAGGTTCATTACACAGTGAAAATACACAAGGGAAGAAGCGCAACTAATTTGTACATGAGAGGCTTCTACGATTTCATTACTAAAAACACAGACATAAGAAAGATCTTTAAATGCTTATATTAACTGATCTGTTTACAATAAGTTTTCTTAGGAAGCATTAAGTAGATCGTAAATGAAACATGGCCTCACTGAATCTGTTATGGTCTGAACAGCTGCAGCTGGCTTTCCAATCATATAGCGTCCAACTGACGTGATCACGAGCCCAGGAGAGGCGCTGCAGGCAGTGTGTGGTTTTAGTAAAGGCACTCGCGTCGATCGTCTGCTGCCATAGCCCACTAACGCCAAATTTCGCCGCACCGTCCTATGGATACGTTCGTCGTATGTCCCGCATTGATTTCTGCAAGTGAAGTCTGTCGGCCACTGCATTGTCCTTGGTAATAGGTAAGGCCTGAAATTTCGTATTCTCGGCAGATTCTTGTCACTGTGGATCTCTGAAAACTGAATTCTCCAACGATTTCCGAAATGGAATGTCCCGTGCGTCTAGCTCCAACTACCATTCCGCGTTCAACTTCCTTTAATTCCCGTAGTGCAGCCATAATGACGTCATACACTTTTTCAGATGAATCATCTGAGAACAAATGACTGTTCCACCAATGCACTGCCTTTTTATGCTTTGTGTACGCGATAGTACCGCTATCTATACAAGGTGGAGAAAAGTTGTGTCATGAAATTTTAAACCTGGATAGCTGATGCCAGTAGGAACCGAATTTACTAATGTTGTGTACGGTCGCAGGTTCGAATCCTGCCTTGGGCATGGACGTGTGTGGTGTCCTTAGGTTAGTTAGGTTTAAGTAGTTCTACGTTCCAGGGGAGTGATGACCTCAGAAGTTAAGTCCCATAGTGCTTACAGCCATTTGAACCAATTTTTTGAAACTTGGTGCCACGCGCTCCGATTGGTAGCGGAATTGCCCTGTTGCCGGATGCTCTGGACAACGCATGACAGCGAATGCTTTGCCTGCCGGAGATCGCGACGTATCGAAGCCCACCAACCTTCCACTCCGGATCCGCCAGGGTCCCGACACGTCCATTGTAGTTTCATGATAAGACGTACCGGGAACAAACCCATCAACAGCTGTTAGTTCGCGTTTAGCAAGTCTTTTACAAATTGTGTCGGCACTGAAAAGGGCCTTCTTTGTAGCTAGGACATTGTTTACTTAAAACAGGTGCTCGAACTGGCGATCCTCTGATGCGACACAAGCATGGTAACCTCGAACGGCGTTTTCCCGAACTCTTTCAAAGATTCCTGGCATTGGTTCAAATGGCTCTGAGCACTATGGGACTCAACTGCTGTGGTCATAAGTCCCCTAGAACTTAGAACTACTTAAACCTAACTAACCTAAGGACATCACACAACACCCAGCCATCACGAGGCAGAGAAAATCCCTGACCCCGCCGGGAATCGAACCCGGGAACCCGGGCGTGGGGAGCGAGAACGCTACCGCACGACCACGAGATGCGGGCTTCCTGGCATTGCCCTGATGTGATTGGCGGTATGCTGAATGCAATCCATTAATTCCTCTTCGTTTCTAGGTGGTTCGCGTCCGGATGGTTGAACTAGAACCTTGGAGAATCCTCACAGGAAAACGTCCGGTGGCTTGAGGTCAGGTGATCGCGGAGGCCATGTCCTAGGAGCACCTCTGCCATTTATACGGCCGTCGAAGAGTTGATTTATATCCGCGCACAGCACGACTGTTATGTGCTGGCGCCCCATCATGCTGCAACATGTGTAGCCGTATGTCCAGGGGAACATCTTCCAGCAGGCCGGGTAGAGTTTATTGCATTAAGTGAAGGTAATTTACCCCGGTAAGTCGAGGAGGTAGACGGACCGGCCCAATCAGATGGTCACCCACAATGCCTGCCTAAATGTTGAGCGAAAATCGTTTCTGGTGTCCGTGGACGTACATAACGTGAGTATTTCCCCTTGCCCGGTAATGAATGTTTCAAATGTTGTAAAGGCCATCCCGGTGGAAGGTGCACTTGTCGGTAAACAACACAATGGAGGGGAAGCCGGGATCTCGTACAACACGTCGCAGAAACCACAGGCTAAGCCCTAGCCTGTGTTCATAGTCCACCACAGAATTTAGGCTCAAAAACGTTTCAAATGGCTCTTGAGTACTATGGGACTCAACATATTAGGTCATAGGTCCCCTAGAACTTAGAACTACTTAAACCTAACTGACCTAAGGACATCACACACATCCATGCCCGAGGCAGGATTCGAACCTGCGACCGTAGCTATCGCGCGGTTCCAGACTGAAGCGCCTAGAACCGCCGCCCACATCGGCCGGCTTCTAGTTTAGACCGCATCCGTCTCCCTCTTCGTTTGTCAGACGTCATATTGTTACTCCCGAACTTGTTTGTTTCTGAATGAAATTTAGCCCAAATTTACCTCTCACTCCAAAAGTCTAAGTATTACCAAAACAATGTCCCCAAAAACTGTTATCCAACTTAAACTCGTGTGCTAACCTTTGACTAAACAGAACCTAATTTGAACTGAACTGTGATGGTGGTGGTTAGTGTGTAACGTCCCGTCGACAACGAGGTCATTAGAGACGGAGCGCAAGCTCGGGTTAGGGAAGGATTGGGAAGGAAATCGGCCGTGCCCCTTCAAAGGAACCATCGCGGCATTTGCCTGAAACGATTTAGCGAAATCACGGAAAACCTAAATCAGGATGGCTGGAGACGGGATTGAACCGTCGTCCTCCCGAATGCGAGTCCAGTGTGCTAACCACTGCGCCACCTCGCTCGGTGAACTGAACTGAACTGTATCTGATCGCAGTGCAACTTGTTTTACGAGGGTAATCCCAAAAGTACAGAATTCTGTTTGTGTGGCAGGTGGTCACACTGTTACGAAGAGTGCTTCACGCGCTGTGTGTAAACATGCGCACGCCGCGCTGAGGCGCTCAGTCTTGACTTGGCAGCCGTTGAGAATGGAGCTCCCGTTGGATATTACCGCCAAGTGCGAATTGCGCGCAGTTATTCCGTTTTTGAACGCAAAGGGCACTGCGCCAATGGAAATCCATCGCCAACTGACGGAAGTGTAGGGTGAGTCGTGCATAGATGTCAAAAATGTTCGTAAGTGGTGTAGAGAGTTTGCAGCTGGTCGGACCGAAATTAACGACGAACAAAGGAACGGGAGATCGTCAGTTTCTGAGGAGACAGTGTTGAAGGTTGAGCAAAGCATGCGTGAAGATCGGCGGATCACCCTGGATGATCTCTGCACGTTGGTTCCCGAGTTTCCCGAAGCACCGCTCACAGAATTTTAACGGAAACATCGAACTACCGGAAGGTGTGCGCAAGATGGGTGTCACGCATCTGACTGATGACCACATGCGGCAACGAGTTGATGCTTCCCGCGCGTTTCTTCACCGCCTTGCAACCTAACAGGACAACTTTCTGGACTCAGTTGTCACGGGGGACGAAACCTGGGCATACCACTTTACACCTGAGACCAAGCAACAATCACGCCAGTGGTGGCATCCTTCTTCGCCAAAGCCGCGGAAATTCAAACAAGCACAGTCTGCCGGTTAAGTCATGACAAGCGTTATTCGGAATCGGAAAGGGGTATCGTTGGTCGCTTTTATGCCCACTGGGACCACAATTAACGCTGACAGGTACTGTGAGACTCTGAAAAAACTGAAACGTGGAATTCAGAACCAGAGAAGAGGAATGTTGAGCAAGGGCTTACACAATTCCATGACAACGCTCGCCCACACTTCGCTCGGCAAACAGTTGCTCTCCTGCAACAGTTTCAGTGGAACATAATCACCCACCCACCCTATAGTCCTGACTTGGCCCCCAGTGACCATCACCTGTTCCCTAAGTTGAAAGAACTTTTGGCCCGAAAGCGAATCAGCTCCAGCGACTAGGTGAAAGAAGAGGTTCAGTCTATGTACTTATTAAAAATAAAATACCTTACTTTTGGGATTGCCCTCGCATTAAATGCGTCCTACCCCATGAACCATGGACCTTGCCGTTGGTGGGGAGGCTTGAGAGTCTCAGTGATACAGATAGCCGTACCGTAGGTGCAACCACAACGGAGGAGTATCTGTTGAGAGGCCAGACAAACGTGTGGTTCCTGAAGAGGGGCAGCAGCCTTTTCAGTAGCTGTAGGGGCAACAGGCTGGATGATTGACTCATTTGGCCTTATAACACTAACCAAAACGGCCTTGCTGCACTGGTACTGCGAACGGCTGAAAGCAAGGGGAAACTACGACCGTAATTTTCCCCGAGGGCATGCAGCTTTACTGTATAGCTAAATGATGATGGCGTCATCTTGGGTAAAATATTCCGGAGGTAAAATAGTCCCCCATTCGGATATCCGGGCGGGGACTACTCAAGAGGATGTCGTTATCAGGAGAAAGAAAACTGGCGTTCTACGGATCGGAGCGTGGAATGTCAGATCCCTCAATCGGGCAGGTAGGTTAGAAAATTTAAAAAGGGAAGTGGATAGGTTAAAGTTAGATATAGTGGGAATTAGTGAAGTTCGGTGGCAGGAGGAACAAGACTTCTGGTCAGGTGACTACCGGGTTATAAACATCAATATCAAATAGGGATAATGTAGGAGTAGGTTTAATAATGAATAGGAAAATAGGAATGCGGGTAAGCTGCTGCAAACAGCATAGTGAACGCATTATTGTGGCCAAGATAGACACGAAGCCCACGCGTACCACAGTAGTACAAGTTTATATGCCTACTAGCTCTGCAGATGACGAAGAAATTGAAGAAATGTATGATGAAATAAAAGAAATTATTCAGACAGTAAAGGGAGACGAAAATTTAATAGTCATGGATGACTGGAATTCGTCAGTAGGAAAAGGGAGAGAAGGAAACGTAGTAGGTGAATATGGATTGGGGGTAAGAAACGAAAGAGGAAGCCGCCTGGTAGAATTTTGCACAGGGCACAACCTAATCATAGCTAACACTTGGTTCAAGAATCATAAAAGAAGATTGTATGCATAGAAGAAGCCTGGAGATACCGATAGGTTTCAGATAGATTATATAATGGTAAGACAGAGATTTAGGAACCAGGTTTTAAATTGTAAGACATTTCCAGGGGCAGATGTGGACTCTGACCACAATCTGTTGGTTATGAACTGTAGAATAAAACTAAAGAAACTGCAAAAAGGTGCGAATTTCAGGATATGGGATCTGGATAAACTGACTAAACCAGAGGTTGTACAGAGTTTCAGGGAGAGCACAAGGGAACAATTGACAAGAATGGGGGGACGAAATACAGTAGAAGAAGAATGGGTAGCTTTGAGGGATGAAGTGGTGAAGGCAGCAGAGGATCAAGTAGGTAAAAAGACAAGGGCTAGTAGAAATCCTTGGGTAACAGAAGAAATATTGAATTTAATTGATGAAAGGAGAAAATATAAAAATGCAGTAAATGAAGCAGGCAAAAAGGGATAAAAACATCTCAAAAATGAGATCACAGGAAGTGCAAACCTATTAAGCAGGGATGGCTAGAGGACAAATGTAAGGATGTAGAGGCTTATCTCACTAGGGATAAGATAGATACTGCCTACAGGAAAATTAAAGAGACCTTCGGAAAAAAGAGAACCACTTGTATGAATATCAAGAGCTCAGATGGAAAGCCAGTTCTAAGCAAAGAAGCGAAAGCAGAAAGGTAGAAGGAGTATATAGAGAGTCTATACAAGGTCGATGTACTTTAGGACAATATTATGGAAATGGGAGAGGATGTAGATGAAGATGAAATGGGAGATATGGTACTGCGTGAAGAGTTTGACAGAGCACTGAAAGACCTGAGTCGAAACAAAGCTCCGGGAGTAGACAACATTCCATTAGAACTTTTGACAGCCTCGGGAGAGCCAGTCCTGATAAAACTCTACCATCTGGTGAGCAAGATGTATAAGACAGGCGAAATACCCTCAGACTTCAAGAAGAATAGAATAATTCCAATCCCAAAGAAAGCAGGAGTTGACACATGTGAAAATTACCGAACTATCAGTATAATAATTCACGGCTGCAGAATACTAACGCGAATTCTTTACAGACGAACGGAAAAACTAGTAGAAGCCGATCTCGGGGAAGATCAGTTTGGATTCCGTAGAAATGTTGGAACACGTGAGGCAATACTAACCTTACGACTTATCTTAGAAGAAAGATTAAGAAAAGGCAAACCTACGTTTCTAGCATTTGTAGACCTAGAGAAAGCTTTTGACAATGTTAACTGGAATACTCGCTTTCAAATTCTGAAGGAGGCAGAGGTAAAATACAGGGAGCGAAAGGCTATTTACAATTTGTACAGAAACCAGATGGCAGTTATAAGAGTCGAGGGGCATGAAAGGGAAGCAGTGGTTGGGAAGGGAGTGAGACAGGGTTGTAGCCTCTCCCCGATGTTATTCAATCTGTATATTGAGCAAGCAGTAAAGGAAACAAAAGAAAAATTCGGAGTAGGTGTTAAAATTCATGGAGAAGAAGCAAAAACTTTGAGGTTCGCCGATGACATTGTAATTCTGTCAGAGACAGCAAAGGATTTGGAAGAGCAATTGAACGGAATGAACAGTGTCTTGAAAGGAGGATATAAGATGAACATCAACAAAAGCAAAACAAGGATAATGGAATGTAGTTTAATTAAGTCGGGTGATGCTGAGAGAATTAGATTAGGAAATGAGACACTTAAAGTAGTAAAGGAGTTTTGCTATTTGGGGAGCTAAATAACTGATGATGGTTGAAGTAGAGAGGATATAAAATGTAGACTGGCAATGGCAAGGAAATCATTTCTGAAGAAGAGAAATTTGTTAACATCGAGTATAGGTTTAAGTGTCAGGAAGTCGTCTCTGAAAGTATTTGTACGGAGTGTAGCCATGTATGGAAGTGAAACATGGACGATAAATAGTTTGGACAAGAAGAGAAAAGAAGCTTTCGAAATGTGGTGCTACAGAAGAATGCTGAAGATTAGATGGGAAGATCACATAACTAATGAGGAGGTATTGAATAGGATTTGGGAGAAGAGAAGTTTGTGGCACAACTTGACTAGAAGAAGGGATTAGTTGGTAGGACATGTTCTGAGGCATCAAGGGATCATAAATGTAGCACTGGAGGGCAGCTTGGAGGGTAAAAGTCGTAGAGGGAGACCAAGAGATGAATACACTAAGCAGATTCAGAAGGATGTAGGCTGCAGTAGGTACTGGGAGATGAAGAAGCTTGCACTTGATAGAGTAGCATTGAGAGCTGCATCAAACCAGTCTCAGGACTGAAGACCACAACAACAACAACATTAAATGCATAACTGAAGTAAGACAATTATCTGGTCCAAATCAAAACTTCCACTTACCTCGCGTCTTGACAACGTTGTTGCAAATTTCTCGAGAACACAAAAGCAAACAGCAAGCAGGCAGCGGCTAAGCTAGATTTCTGTTTCTAAATAAAATTTCCAAACTATATTCAAACTGTAAGATATGATAATGCGTAATGATAAACAGTGGGATGGGAAGAGTAACTATTCCTATGAAATGATATTCCAAGACAATGATTTTAGAAAGAAGTATATAGTCAAAACGACGGAGTAAACTTTCGCGTGATGTTCACACGTAACACAGGTCTGAATAATACTATGCTTAACAAAGTGAGCAATGATTTAAAAAGGGTGAAATATTAAAAGAGAATTTCTATATAAACCGAACATCTTAATCAGTTAATATGTTAATGCATGACTCATGGAAGTGGGGTGGTCTTTCTCTCAGCTCTGAGCAAGTGAACATAGTTAACTATTATTACTGTTATGTAGTATTCTGCCTAGTGGCAGGTCCATGTCTTCGTAGAGAGAATTTCTGATTCCAGTGTTCCCTGTCTTAAGTTTCTTCCTTTAGTCTGTTGTATCTCCTTCCATCTTTCATGTCGTCCAGATGTTGAATTCTTCTTCTTCCTCGTCCTGCGTTTCCTCTGAGTTTCCCTTCGATGACATCATGTATGAGTCCCTCGTGTCAAAGTACATGTCCAATCCAGTTGGCCTTTCTCTGAAGAATTGTACGCAGAATACTTCTCATCTCTCCTACTCTTCGCAGTACATCGTCATTTTTTATGCGATCTGTCCACCTGATCTTTTCCATTCTCCTCCAGCACCACATTTCAAAGCTCTCTAGGTATCTTTTCTCCTTTTTTCTCATGGCCCATGTCTCTGCTGCATACAGTGCAATACTCCAAATGTAGCACTTTATCAGTTTTTTCCTCCATGCCAAACTCAACTTGCTGGTCAGGAGAGTCCTCTTCTTGTTGAAAGCAGCTTTGGCCATGGCGATTCTTGCTCGGATTTCGTTGGTGCAGTGGGCATCCTTTGTGATAAAACTTCCCAGGTACTTGAACTGATTCACATTTTCCAGTTCTCTATGGTCAACAGTTATCTTCAAGTGTTCCTCACGTTTGGTATGCGCATCACTTTTGATTTTTCGATTTTGATTTCCATGCCGTATTTTCTTCCCGTTCCCACCAAATTGTTCATCATGTGTTGCGGAGTACTGCAGTCTCACCTCAAGCTTCTCGTCATAAATAAATAAATTACATTATAAAAAATTTACATTCTCCTCGCTTTCTAATACATACATTTATTCATCCTTGCTGTCCTTTACAACCAATCTTTGGCATCTAATAGATACAATTACAAGTCAGCACAGCAGTATTGAATACGTCCGTCACCTACCACACTTCAACTAAGAATGTAATCAGACTGCGCAGAGTCAAGGAATGTGTGCACGACAAGACCAAGGATTGCGTAACAGCAACACAACTCTCTCTCTCTCTCTCTCTCTCTCTGACGTGCACATCGATAACATACGAAACTCAAAATGACATGCCCACTTTACGTTATACGAAATCGAGGATTAGGACCGTCGTGAAGTAGACAAAATCACAGATGCGTCTTTTATATAAACCGTATGAAACCACACTACAATCCTGAGGCGTATGTTGACGGTGGGACTTCTCGTTTGAAGGAAATTTAATACGTGCTTAACGACCTCGGAGCTTCGACAAGAGGGGCTGCCTTCGAAACTCAGGATGAGAGGATACGCCGACACGACACTGACACCAAGGGCTGTGCGTGCTGCCATTTAGAGGACTGCTGACGGGGTCCAGACTCGGGGTTTTGCATTCGGCTCCAGTGGGAATTCCTGAGAGCCAGGTCACTGTTTCTAGAGGAGATGGAGCAGAGTCGCGGGCTGTGCTGCATGATTGATGTGCTGTTCAGTCTCGACGATCCGCAGTTATTTGCCATTTAGTGCTTATCATTTCTGGAAGGGTCTCGAAATTTGTTATGCGTGTCTGTAATACATGTATCATCTTGAATATTCGGTGTTTGTGTAAATGGCAGCAGGCCCCGTCCAGGATTTCATTTCTGTTCTGGCTGTACTTTGGTCTTCCTTGAATATACGGAACCGTGTTCACAGGACAGCATGCATTCGTTCCTGATGTGATGAAGACTCAGAAACCCTTTCACATGTCGCCCGTTAAGGGGGACGGACAGGGTGACGGTCGGAAAAAAAACCTCGAAATTTTTTATTGCGGGATTCGAATATATATACATTGAAGAACTATTCCCCAAAGTATTATGTGCGAACTCCGAAAAGTACGATTCTGTGAGCGTTTGAAGCCGCGCGTGCACGGCGCGCCTCGGTGTCACAGAACCGGTTGCCACAAGTCATCGTTGCCATCACCCCTGTTTTTGCCGGTTTGAGTAAACTCGATTTGCTGGAGCGTTGTTTGGGCGATTTTACTGAAAAAGTGAACGAAAGCTTCAGTAATCTCATTTGGAGATAAGCTCCAAAAACAACACCCGGCCGAAGCGAAATGGTCAACATTGCTTCAAATTAGGCCACATGTCTATTCAATGTAGGCCAGACTGCATTAATGCACCTGGCAAATGCCCTTCTAACCAAAATCGGCGATGAAATGCGACGGTTATGTGAAGATAGAGATACCAGCGGCGATGCGCACAGCGATGGAAAGGGCTTTGAGGACGAAAATGAGGCCTTATCAGTTCAAAGTAGCACAAAGCGGCCATCCACTAGCCGGGGCGAAAGTTATTATGGACCAGGCATCGATGATATTCCATAATTTTCAGGCTTTGTCCCTTTTTTTAATATGATAAATACTCGTCAACTTTAAATGCGTTTTTCTCGAAACCAGGTTTGTCGGCATGGTTGTCATCGCCCACGCTACAATTTTCATCCGTTTTGATGACTTTTGGTCTCCCTTGAAGCAAAATGAATTCTCTTCAGTTCATCGTAGCCGATTTTTTTATGTTTATATTTAGTATTCTTTTCGGCCAAACAAGAGAGGTCCAAAAATGGTCATTTTTTTCAAATATCTATAATTTCTCAAAAAAAAATTGTTCTGCGAATCCCTACGATGAACTAAAATTACATCTGTAAGAGTCAGGGTGATACGTTAATTTCATGTTTCAGATAACTACAACGGAGTTACTACGACAACCGTCGATCTACCTCCTTTCAGAGCTATTTGGGGAAAATCCCAATTAAATGGTGAAGATGTTAATATTTTTCAGTTACAAAAAATACCAATAAAAACTTCTTCGTATGCTTTATTCTTTGCAGTAAACCCCAGTTGTCTACTACGTTGCACCACGGAAAAAAAATCTGAATTTGAGTAATATTTTCGTCCGTCACCCTGTCGTTTCGCCTTAAATCACTTAGTCTTAAACCCGCAGAAAATGTGGACTCTCTTTATCGCCACATCGAGTTCTATATCAAGACTGGGAGCGTTGTGACGCAATAACAGTGTCGTATCTTTGTGGAAATTGCGTCTATTTTTTTGCCACTGTGATTATATTTCTTAATTTCACACGTTTTAGGCGAAAGCCTTAAGATTTCGGGTTTCTTGTTTCCGTCTTTATCATTGCCACCGGTTGCTGTGTATCAGGATGTTCACCCACCGCTAAGCAAACTATTGGACGGTGAATTTCAACACCCTTCGTTATTTCCTTAATTTATGCGTGCCAACATATGATGGCAAAAACACAGTACGCGCGTTTAAGATGTGAGAGGAGCTGAAAAAACCGACAGAAAGAGAACGAGAGAGTGATAATCGTATACTTTCGATTAGTTCTTCTCTTCCTGGCTGAGACTTCTACATCTGATACCCAGTTAATACTCCGAAAAACAATAATGCTCTTCGCCGAAATTTTAGTTCAATCACAATATCTGTGTTGTGTAATTACTTCGCTACGTCTGTTGACAGGGCACCTACTACATGAAGCGACTCTGGACACGACCGATCACCCTAAAAAAATTCCCTGCCTTACCTTACGGGAAGTTCAAGTTGTACATGAAGGGTGTGAAGGACGGCAAAAGACAAGTTTGTGCCCAGATGATCGTCGATATCTACGAAGTCGGAGTTTTCCGAGGTGAGTATTTGAATTTTGAGTAACACTTGTTCAGTAATAATTGTTTCAGTACAGTTATTAAATTCCGCAACCAAAGGCTTCATTGTCGTTGCAGAGATGGAGATAGCAGGTAAGATTCCTGCAGGTAAAAGTTTTCATCATAGTCATTTAGACGAGAAGTGAAGAGGAGCTGGCGGCGCACAATTCCCGCCCACCACTGCCTCGGACCGAATCTCAAGCTTGTCTCGGCGCCGTCTCACGGACAAACAGTGCGCGACACGGTTGATGCTTCCCCCTCGAAATTGGGTGCAGTATCCCGCAGTCAACTGCGATTCCCGCCCACCACTGCATCGGACCGAATCTCAAGCTTGTCTCGGCGTTGTCTCACGGACAAACAGTGCGCGACACGGTTGATGCTTCCTCCTCGAAGTTGGGTGCAGTATCCCGCAGTCAACTGCATGTACATGAATGGTATATCTGATGATTTGAACAAATTTATGTTCGCACATTCCAAGCACATAGAAGACGACAAAAAACTTCGCGTCATGGTAATTGCAACAGTGTGGCGTTCGCTGTGTTATTTCAGTGGTTTGGTATTTAACTAATTTGTAAATGAAAATGATAATCTTATTTTATTACATTGAGTAATTACTAAATAATTTTTCTCCCGGCTGAAGATTTGGTCAAGTTGCTAAAGAACTCCAAGTTAACGTCGTGTTAAAGTGTTGTCGGTAAGTTGTGTAAGTGTCACTAAATCACAGTTCATACAACAGATTCTAGTTATCTTCAGCAAAATGATCATTAAAACCACCGAATATCAGCCGCTCACAACACTGACGTATGTTACCTGAAACAATATTCTTCGCAACTCGTGCGTAATTAATTTCGGCTCCATACATCAGCTAGAAAAGTTTCTTGTAAGGATCGTGCTATGAGCACTGTTTTTAAAGAACCAATATGATTCGAATCATTTTCATTAAAATGAGTTCGGGACCACCGGTGCACATTTATTTTTACACATTTGTATTACGTTCGGCATTTATATCTGCAGAGTTTCGTAATTTGAATTTGCAGCTGAGATAATTGTTATGATGGCGGCAGACAATTGATACATACTTTCTATTGTTAGACCAAATAAGTAAGTATTTGAAATACTTATTAAACTCTATAAACTCTACTTTCGTATTGTGCACTATTTAGACTTCATCAAGCAAACATTTGATTTGTTTCTAACGAAAACACAGACAAAAACGCGATACAAGTCGCTATCATCAATGGCTGCGCTCGTTGCAGTGGAAATAAATAATTAACACAGATAATGCTTACTGAGAGAGGAATTAAAGTTACAAATAATTATTCACTCATATTTATAATAATAATGATCTCCATTCTCAAGTAATAATAAACAAATAATTACAATTTCTTACCAGACCTCAGTTTGATATGCGTCCGCAACCTACAAAAGCCAAACAACAAAAGGTAAAAACAAAGGAAGACAAACGCAGATCATAAAAGGAATTTACAATTATCATTGTCTTTGTATGATACACATCGATATGTCCAATTACATCATAGAATATTATATAAATAATTAATATTTATGATCGTTTTCACTGTTTTTTTCATATGTCGAATAGATAATGTTTATAACTGTACAGGCATAATTTCCTCTCGTCCCTCTGTAGCTAAAATTTATCTCGTGGATGTTACAATGCCCCTCGGGCTGAGAAAAAAAATTAATTTATCTATTGTGTATTTTTTATCAGTCCACGTAATCCACATAGATTTGCTACTCTCAAGATGCAAATGTTTAGTTTCAATGTTGTTTTAGACATGATAAAATTATAGTTGAATCGAGTACTTTAAATGACTTCAGGGACTGTATTATCTCGGAAATTGCTGCGGATACTTCCCGGATTAACTAACCCCCCCCCCCCCCCCCCCATTTGGGTTCACTGGACTCGGAAAACCGGGAATAAAACCGTCCAAGGGGCTTCAAGAAAATACAGACACCTATTTTTAACAGTTAGGCTTGGCATGATTGTCATAAAATATGCTGGAAAACGCAAATTTATGACTCTGTTGTAAGCATATGAGATAATGAATGTTTTCTCATGGTGGTATATCATAAAATTTCCAAAGTCACTCATTT